>NC_068363.1:97158757-97253757 GCF_020536995.1 Dreissena polymorpha
CCTCTTATAGCCTCAAAAGACTGGAAATATTGCATTGATTTAGAGGTGTAATTTATAGCAAAAACTCTCAAAGACTTAGGTTTTTCATGCAATTAATATAGGATCTGGCACAAGTTGTCATATCATACCATATTTTATTAAGACTAACGAATTTCCTGGACGAGTTTAATAAATATGGTATGATATGACAACGAGTGTCAGTCTTTTTTATCACATGCTTTTAAATGAGCAAATTAAATAAATATTTACGCAAAAATAATGATAAACCCCGCATGTTATTTACATTTCATGACGTCATTTGCGTTGCAAAGTCATTTCAGCAACAACAAAAATGCGATTGGTCAATAAACGAAAACAAGGCCAATGAAAATGCTTAAAATGTTGTATTACACATGTGTAATATATACGGAATATTACGCTAGTCAATTCTTCCACGAGATTGTATCACTCGAGTGGCTTGTGTGATGACGTATCACACGAGAGGCGGAGCCTCGAGTCTGATGCGAAATAGCACAAGCCACGAGAGTGATAAAAACTCTTGGAGCAATTGACTAGCGTAATATTCCTTTCATTATATACAAAAACTTACGAAAACAGTTAACAAATGTATTTTTTACTTTAACAAAACTGACAAAACAATGACTTAAACGGTACGCCATAGTTTATTTAAGACGCGTATGAATACAGTTTATGTAAGTTAAAGAGTAAACATACGAACCGGGAAAACACAGATTTCCGACACGCTTACCTCAATGCCATCGTTAATCCAATTTTTATAACAATTAAGTTGACAGCTTTAATCCGATGTTTATAACAAAAACGTTTATGATATGCACTTCCACTTCTATCTTCCATGTCTTTATCGAAACTTAGTTTAGACCACACTATGTCATTGTATTCCTATCGAATATACATTTATGCATGATAAACCACACTCCAAAATACGTTTTAACACATATTTTACTGCTAAAAAAACACAAGTCCGACATGTCCTTACAGAGTTTAGATAAAACTATTGTGTTTTTGTCACAAAAATGACGTCACACAATGTGCTACGTATATATTTCGTAATATAAAATATTTCTATTTTTGGTGCGTGTAATGTGACGTCATTAAATGGGTCGAAGTAGTCCGGCTAGTATGGTAATACGGAATTGGAAACAGCGAGTAGCGCAATACGGTATTTTTATTATTTCAACGATTGATACAACCTGTATTTTGTTAAAAGCATTAAATAGATATATAATAAATTAAAATATGTTATGGTTGTATTACATGGGAAACAGGGTATAGCATGTGATAAAGATAGTTATGGCACTAACAACGGCTTGAAATGTCACATAAAAAGATTTTTAATAGAATACTTGTCATAACAGATTTGAACTAAACTGTCCGTAATTATCGTTACTTTACAATGGTCTAAAAAGCCCGGACAAATAAATTATTGGTAAATCCAACAAATTTAAGTAAAATATTTCGTTTCAGGTGTGGGGGTATATTAATTATATTGAACACCTTCTATCTGATCATATAATTTTGGCATACAAACAAGTGTTTACTTTGTTCTTAAAATTCTTAAAGCCTGGTTCATTTTAAGATTTTAAATTATTGCAATAAAAAAATGTACCTTCTTTCAACCTCTAAATAAATAAAATTCGCTCAAATGAAAGCATCCCATGAAAACAGGATTCGGCGTCAGTGAGCTTTCGACAAAAGCAGAATACATGTACTTCAAATAAACGGATCTTACAACGAAGTCTCAATGAAATGAATGTAGAAAAACTGTCGCAAAGATACATAGGATACATTGAATTTCAATACAAAAAAGCATTTTGGAATTTTGATCTGACCCCTGGGTCAGCAGAGACACTATGACATCATGTGGCCTCATTATTTATGGCAAGGGACCTATTTACAAAGTGTGAAATATCACACAAGAAATGTTTCGACAACACAATAAGAAGTAATTCTACCGATGACAACATCTGAAACTTGAAATTTGAATATAATGATCATATACGGGGACACTCGCTACTGATCCAAATTAGCACAAACAAAACTGTTATAAGAGTCGATCTTTTTATCGCCTATTTATTTAAATGCGGTCGTATCGAAGCCTTGGGCTTAAAGAGACACTCTTACGTCCGTTTCCAGTAGAGAACCAATTCTTGGTTTCTTTGAAAAGATCTCGAGACCGTTCTCTGGTTAAAGGGCGGACACCATAGCCAGTAACATTACATGTTAGAAAGAGCTTCAACAGGTTTCGATAACACGATAAGAATGTAACTCTTCCTCTTATAGCCTCAAAAGACTTGAAATATTGCATTGATTTAGAGGTGTAATTTATTAGCAAAACTCTTCAAAGACTTCATGTTTTCATGCAATTAATATAGGATCTGGCACAAGTTGTCATATCATACCATATTTTATTAAGACTAACGAATTTCCTGGACGAGTTTAATAGAATATGGTATGATATGACAACGAGTGTCAGATCTTTTTTTATCACATGCTTTTTTAAATGAGCAAATTAAATAAATATTTACGCATAAATAATGATAAACCCCGCATGTTATTTACATTTCATGACGTCATTTGACGTTTGCAACGTCATTTCAGCAACAACAAAAAATGCGATTGGTCAATAAACGAAAACAAAGCCAATGAAAATGCTTAAAATGTTGTATTACACATGTGTAATATATACGGAATATTACGCTAGTCAATTCTTCCACGAGATTGTATCACTCGAGTGGCTTGTGTGATGACGTATCACACGAGAGCGGAAGCCTCGAGTGTGATGCGAAATAGCACAAGCCACGAGAGTGATAAAAACTTTTGGAACAATTGACTAGCGTAATATTCCTTTCATTATATACAAAAACTAACGAAAACAGTTAACAAATGTATTTTTTACTTTAACAAAACTGACAAAACAATGACTTAAAACGGTACGCCATAGTTTATTTAAGACGCGTATGAATACAGTTTATGTAAGTTAAAGTGTAAACATACGAACCGGGAAAACACAGATTTCCGACACGCTTACCTCAATGCCATCGTTAATCCAATTTTTATAACAATTAAGTTGACAGCTTTAATCCGATGTTTATAACAAAAACGTTTAATGATATGCACTTCCACTTCTATCTTCCATGTCTTTATCGAAACTTAGTTTAGACCACGCTATGTCATTGTATTCCTATCGAAATATACATTTATGCATGATAAACACACACTCCAAAATACGTTTTTAACACATATTTTACTGCTAAAAAACACCACGTCCGACATGTCCTTACAGAGTTTAGTTAAAACTATTGTGTTTTGTCACAAAAATGACGTCACACAATATGCTACGTAACATATTTCGTAATATCAAATATTTCTATTTTTGGTGCGTGTAATGTGACGTCATTAAATGGGTCGAAGTAGTCCGGCTAGTATGGTAATACGGAATTGGAAACAGCGAGTAGCGTAATACGGTATTTTTTTTATTTCAACGATTGATACAACCTGTATTTTGTTAAAAGCATTAAATATATATATAATAAACAAAAATATGTTATGGTTGTATTACATGGGAAACAGGGTATAGCATGTGATAAAGATAGTTATGGCACTAACAACGGCTTGAAATGTCACATAAAAAGATTTTTAATAGAATACTTGTCATAACATATTTGAACTAAACTGTCCGTAATTAATCGTTACTTTACAATGGTCTAAAAAAACCCGGACAAATAAATTATTGGTAAATCCAACAAATTTAAGTAAAATATTTTGTTTCAGGTGTGGGGGTATATTAATTATATTGAACACTCTATCTGATCATATAATTTTGGCATACAAACAAGTGTTTACTTTGTTCTTAAAATTCTTAAAGCCTGGTATCATTTTAAAGATTTTAAATTATTGCAATAAAAAATGTACCTTCTTTCAACCTCTAAATAAATAAAATTCGCTCAAATGAAAGCATCCCATGAAAACAGGATTTCGGCAGTGAGATTTCGACAAAAGCAGAATACATGTACTTCAATAAACGTGTATCTTACAACGAAGTCCTCAATGAAATGAATGTAGAACACTGTCGCAAAGATACATAGGATACATTGAATTTCAATACAAAAAAAGCATTTTGGAATTTTGATCTGACCCCTGGGTCAGCAGAGACACTATGACATCATGTGGCCTCATTATTTATGGCAAGGAACCTATTTACAAAGTGTGAAATATCACACAAGAAATGTTTCGACAACACAATAAGAAGTAATTCTACCGATGACAACATCTGAAACTTGAAATTTGAATATAATGATCATATACGGGGACACTCGCTACTGATCCAAATTAGCACAAACAAAACTGTTATAAGAGTCGATCTTTTTATCGCCTATTTATTTAAATGCGGTCGTATCGAAGCCTTTGGGCTTAAAGAGACACTCTTACGTCCGTTTCCAGTAGAGAACCAATTCTTGGTTTCTTTGAAAAGATCTCGAGACCGTTCTCTGGTTAAAGGGCGGACACCATAGCCAGTACATTACATGTTAGAAAGAGCTTCAACAGGTTTCGATAACACGATAAGAATGTAACTCTTCCTCTTATAGCCTCAAAAGACTTGAAATATTGCATTGATTTAGAGGTGTAATTTATTAGCAAAACTCTTCAAAGACTTCATGTTTTTCATGCAATTAATATAGGATCTGGCACAAGTTGTCATATCATACCATATTTTATTAAGACTAACGAATTTCCTGGACGAGTTTAATAGAATATGGTATGATATGACAACGAGTGTCAGATCTTTTTTTATCACATGCTTTTAAATGAGCAAATTAAATAAATATTTACGCATAAATAATGATAAACCCCGCATGTTATTTACATTTCATGACGTCATTTGACGTTGCAACGTCATTTCAGCAACAACAAAAATGCGATTGGTCAATAAACGAAAACAAAGCCAATGAAAATGCTTAAAATGTTGTATTACACATGTGTAATATATACGGAATATTACGCTAGTCAATTCTTCCACGAGATTGTATCACTCGAGTGGCTTGTGTGATGACGTATCACACGAGAGGCGGAGCCTCGAGTGTGATGCGAAATAGCACAAGCCACGAGAGTGATAAAAACTTTTGGAACAATTGACTAGCGTAATATTCCTTTATTATATACAAAAACTAACGAATACAGTTAACAAATGTATTTTTTACTTTAACAAAACTGACAAAACAATGACTTAAACGGTACGCCATAGTTTATTTAAGACGCGTATGAATACAGTTTATGTAAGTTAAAGTGTAAACATACGAACCGGGAAAACACAGATTTCCGACACGCTTACCTCAATGCCATCGTTAATCCAATTTTTATAACAATTAAGTTGACAGCTTTAATCCGATGTTTATAACAAAAACGTTTAATGATATGCACTTCCACTTCTATCTTCCATGTCTTTATCGAAACTTAGTTTAGACCACACTATGTCATTGTATTCCTATCGAAATATACATTTATGCATGATAAACACACACTCCAAAATACGTTTTTTAACACATATTTTACTGCTAAAAAACACCACGTCCGACATGTTCTTACAGAGTTTAGATAAAACTATTGTGTTTTGTCACAAAAATGACGTCACACAATATGCTACGTAATATATTTCGTAATATCAAATATTTCTATTTTTGGTGCGTGTAATGTGACGTCATTAAATGGGTCGAAGTAGTCCGGCTAGTATGGTAATACGGAATTGGAAACAGCGAGTAGCGTAATACGGTATTTTTTTATTTCAACGATTGATACAACCTGTATTTTGTTAAAAGCATTAAATAGATATATATAGAGAATACTAGGTTAGCGTTGAATACAGAGAAGTTTATGTTGCGAGGCTTAGAACGCCGGAAGCGCGAGCCTTGGCGAGCGCTTTCGGTGTTCGAGCCGAGCAACATAAACTTCTCTGTATTCAACGCTAATCCTAGTATTCTATTTATCCCATTTGATTTTTTCAACGTGACATTTAACATAAATAGATCTAATAACCTTAACAATAATTTTAATTCAGTCATAAAAGCGCTTAAATCTGACAAATGTAACCATGCGTAGTGATATACATGTATTTGTTCTGGTACGCAAAATAGTCTTTAAAAACACACAAACTGTAAAACAAGTTAAAATATCACCATATGCCTACATTCAATTTTACGCAGTATGCGAATTTTAACACATTACGACCGCGAAAAGAAGATTTTACTTTACTATAATTCATTTTATTTTCGAAAGAAAATGATCAAAATCCAATATGGCGGCGATTGCTCCTGACAAAATGCTGTCGATGTCAACATACATGTACACCATCGACGACCTAGTTCTGGCTACCATAACTTTAAATGTCGCTTTTTATGATTTTTGACTGGCGCGACTTTGTACAGGTCTGTCAATACTAAATAAACTGTACGCTGAAGTTTCTTTAGCTATGGAAGACCTTGACAATTTGACGAGTAAACAGACAATTGCAGCGACTGACACTTCATTTGACAAAATATACAGGGCAATACGTTTTCCGACTTCGGACGACGAATTTAAGGACGCGCAGAACGTGTTTTTTATAAAATGTTATGGGTATGCCGTGTGTGATCCGATGCATCAATGGCGCCCATGTTAAAATCATTTCCCCAAGAACAGGGAACGACAAAAGTACAAACAAAAATCAAAACACGTAAGAACTAGTATCTTACCTTTAATAATCCTTTAAAATCCATCTAATAATCCATTTAACTCAATAATTGACGATATTGCATCTAGGGTCTTTAATAATTATTTTAGCATAGTTAAATAAAGACCCTTATGCCATTCTATCACTTCATTCAAATGAGTTTATGAACGCGATAAACTTTCTTCTTCGTCACACGCTACGTCATGTAGATCTACTCAACATTACTGCTGTTCAAATGAACCGGAGCAGTTTATCTAATAATAGCCGTTGGTAAACTCGGTTGCATTTGCAGATTTCTGCATACAAACATAATTATGTTTAAACTTGCACAATGTTTTATTTATCTATGGTAAATGCCCTTATTGTACGAGAAAATAATTTAATATATAAATACACAAAGAATGGCAAACATTCCAGTACACAACAGATAAATGATTAGAAAATACCCGTGTACAAAATGGGACGTTCCCAATTCCAGTGTGGTGCTATTTTTACCATCTTATACTTTACACAGCTCTATGCCTAACGTGAATTAAATAGGAAAGCAAACATAGCAGATTATTCATGAACTGTGCGATATGTGTATGGCTTGTTGTACATTCTTAATATTTAAGTTAAATGTCAAAAGTATATGCTTTGGTTATAAACAATGCACATTACACGAAATAAGGAAAATGTGATCAATTGACAATTCAGATATGTCGACATACAGTACATGTAGAAAACATGTGAAATAAGTCGCGTTTATAAAAAATCGTCAAAAAAAATGGGGGAAAATGACGCAATAAGTATGTCATTTTATGACGCCATCAATCAGCTAATTCATTATATCGATGGCGAAAAATTATGTCATATGACCAGATTTAAAGGTTGAAGGTCGTATAATTTTGAAGCTTAAGTTTTGTCGACTTTGTTTCTTATGAAAAATAATTCAGTGGTAAAGTAAATATAAATAAAAAAACAACAAAACAAAAATCGTGTAATTTTATATTTTATTTCAACATTTCTTTCGGTGAATATGTCATATATATATATATATAATATATATATATATATATATATATATATATATATATATATATATATATATATATATATATATATATATATATATATATATATATATATATATATATATATATATATACACTTCAACACCGTTATTTCGAAGTCGTCGGGACCGTAAAAAAAACTTCGGATTAACGATTATTCGAAATAAACATTTGACAGAAGACTTCTTTGACTCTGTACAAATAAAACGTTGTGGAATTCGCATGGTTCGATTACACGCTAATATTAATAATGATTTTACTTCAAAACGTAAACAAGTCAGATAGCAATAGATTTCTATTTGTAACAAACGGAGGAATAAAACGATTCTTGTTCTTCTTCTTTTTATTTTTCTCTAATTACAGAACATATAAAATACCATGAACAGCACACATTATAATACATGTAAATACATATGAGTACATTTTCGGAAATGAATTTACTTTTTTTAATAAGACGCGATGTCTCTCTGAACATCGGCGTTAGCAGCACTAAACTGGACGCATGTAACATATTTCTCCAATTTGTCAAGGACATTCAACAATTAACTTCCGCCCGTTTTTTGCTCGCAGAACTGCCTTACGTCGTTGATGCGGTCACACATTGATTGGATATCATATTCATTCTTGTGTTGTCGGCCTCGTCGTCGTCGCTGGATTCATCTTTTAAGTACAGCGTCGGCTGATTGCTGGCCGATTAAGTCGCAGACGACAAAGGTGTAATTATCGGTTTTTGACGTGCAAAGCGCAGACGACAAAGGTGTGAAATTACGCTCAGTGTTTTGCAGTTTTGACTTCGGATTAAAGATTGATAATTAGGTGCGAATTATAGTGTTGGGACCGACAGAATCACTTCGAATTAACGATTTTTTCGGATTAACGAAGTTCGGATTAACAATGAAATTTTACATTAAACAAAGAAGAACCAAAATCGGGACCCGAAAAATACTTCGAAATAACGGTGACTTCGGATTATCGGTGTTCGAAATAACGGTGTTGAAGTGTATATATATATATATATATATATATATATATATATATATATATATATATATATATATATATATATATATATATATATATTATATATATATTTCTGCAAAATATGCACATTTTCTTCTAATGGGTGACCTTAAAATTCGATCAATGAACCAAACAATATAGACCTAATTTTAGCGCATATTGCATGACGTCATTTAAAAAGTAGTTCGTGCACGCGACAGGTATATTCCACAGTGTTGAATACAAGCAAGTATATTCCACAACGTGTTATACCGTCAATGTCGCGGTGAAAATGGGATAAAATAAACAAAAATATGTTATGGTTGTATTACATGGGAAACAGGGTATAGCATGTGATAAAGATAGTTATGGCACTAACAACGGCTTGAAATGTCACATAAAAAGATTTTTAATAGAATACTTGTCATAACAGATTTGAACTAAACTGTCCGTAATTAATCGTTACTTTACAATGGTCTAAAAAGCCCGGACAAATAAATTATTGGTAAATCCAACAAATTTAAGTAAAATATTTAGTTTCAGGTGTGGGGGTATATTAATTATATTGAACACTCTATCTGATCATATAATTTTGGCATACAAACAAGTGCTTACTTTGTTCTTAAAATTCTTAAAGCCTGGTATCATTTTAAAGATTTTAAATTATTGCAATAAAAAATGTACCTTCTTTCAACCTCTAAATAAATAAAATTCACCTCAAATGAAAGCATCCCATGAAAACAGGATTTCGGCAGTGAGATTTCGAAAAAAGCAGAATACATGTACTTCAATAAACGTGTATCTTTCAACGAAGTCCTCAATGAAATGAATGTAGAAAACTGTCGCAAAGATACATAGGATACATTGAATTTCAATAAAAAAAGCATGGGTGATAACTCTTAATGGTTTATAAACCAGAATAAAAATGGAACTCTGTAGTAATACGGGCAAAAGCCCGCGAAGCGGGCGTTGACCGTTCATACATATGGGAATTTAGACATAAAATTACATAAGAATACCACATATGGATACGTCTCAAAAAAATTTGCCACGCGACATATATTTTCGCGATGCTATTTATGAACTTGAACAAATCAAAAACACTTTGACATATGCTAAATCACATGTAAATACATACCTCAGAAAAAGTTATATCAATGACATCATAATTGTGTAGCGAATCGCACTAAATATTCTCGCATTATTTGTTTTTCTTCGCAACCGTTCCAGAATTAGGTCATTACTCAATTATCTCCCCTGAATGCTTTTCTTCAGTGGGTATAAGCCGAAGACTGGTTCACTACATATAGTAACAGTCTTCACCAAACACAATTTAGGGGAACATAACCCGTCTTTAATATATTGCCGAATCTCCGATTTCTGTCGAATTTATTTGCTTTGATCTTTTCGATATCTTATTGTTATTATTATCCTGACAAATCACAAACGCTTGTTAAAAAAATATTTGTTTTAAACACTATAGTTGGCATCTCTATTCTTCAAGTATTCTCGCGGTATTTCAATAACGACACCCTACTGTTTATGTATCAGAATTTGTGACGCATTTTCCATTCGCTCTCAGAAAGAAGTTTTACGTTTGATCATGAGCAATATTCTGGTAAGTTGTCGTTGTTACCCACCAGAAACACATTCATTCACAAATTTTTAAGATATTCAGATCTAACTTTTTAGCTTTAATTTTTAAAGTATTTTCACCTCGTCTGCTCGCACTTTACCGATATCCCAAAAGGTTACATATCACTATAAATAGTTTAGGCCTAAAACCACAAAATTCGATACCGTTGAATTTTCGTACCACAATCTTAAGTAAAATATCTTCCAGATTCGAAATCAACAAAAAACAAGACATTTATAAATTGTCTGCATTATTGATCAAATTTTAAGATATTTGTTGGTTTTCCGGTTTTAGAAGCTGTTCTGCCAAGGCAAGAGCTGGGCATTATACAAGCCATTATATCCAGCAAAACTGACAGTTTTGGTTTACAGAAATCAACAAAGGAGGGATTCCCGAACTATCAAAATTTCCAAGCTATACACACAGTTATTATCTGTGGTGATCTTTATTGGTTCTGTTTGTTTACTTGGATGGAACATGTGTGAACTTTTATAGAACTTTGAAAAGTCTATATATGTCTATCTATAAACAAAAATCAGCTATAGTATAATAAGATCAGATGTGCAAACAATGTCAAAGGGTTGTTAAATTAACAATTTGAAGGCAATTATGCTGAAAAAATATGAAAAGTTTCCATGCAAATTTTGTCTGTACATCGACAAGTGTCTGCCGATTATTGTCAAACTAGTAATACAAAACTTACCACAAGTATGTAAAAGCACTAAGTACCAGTGATCATTTTTAGTAAGATAGTGTAATTCTAATCAGTAGCAAATAGCTTGTTTGGTAAATGCATAATGCAATTAATATGATTTCCGTTCTATTGTGTAATTAATAAATTGGTTGTTACTTGCTAATCCATGATAAATGTTTTATGTCTAGTGCAAAACCAGCAATGTTATTTTTGTAAAAGGTAATACAATAACACCACTTTGTAATTTCATATACATAAATATTCTTGAAATGTAGGTTGATGAGTTTTACTTATTTTTTAACTATTATTTTATGTGCAAATAAATGATGTGAAGTGTTTTGTATATCCACACAATACCACATATCTTTTTATATATGTACTGTATTATGTGTTATTTGAATGTTTAAATAAAAAAAATATGGATGATATAACATGATGCATTCTAATATTTGCATTCAAATTGTAACTGTAGAGCGAAGTGTATGCAGTTTAGACTGTGATTTTAGAATTGCTACAAAATGGCTAGTTTTTAAGTGGCGACACAATTTAAACTATTCAACAATAGTTTGCGAAAGAAAATTAGAAACCTGCAAGATACCTGTATTTATTAAATATTTTAATTGCGAAACAAGTATGTTGTTATGCTGTTACACATAATTATACATTGATAATAAATAAGAAGACAATTAGTGGTGTTAACGTTTCCCAACAGTAGAAATCATTCTTCTGATGAAGTCAGTGGTATACAGACGAAAGCTCCAGGTATGGCTTTCAATACGTAGTGTGTGTTATTTGGCAGTCTAAAACTTATTGGATTAAAAAAATCCTGTCAAATTTGTCAATCAAAATTGATTTGACACATCACATGTACTGTATGCTAAATGCAACTGCTTTAGCAAGCTGTCAAGTTGAATTGAGACATTTGATGAAACAAACTGGTTCCTGGGTAGGACCAGTACTTAGTGTCTATATGACGTACCATGACGTCGAAAGTCTACAAGACCTACTAGGTAGAACGAGAAATGTACTTCGACGAACAGTTTTCACCGACCCTTGAGTGTTAGCCAATCAGAAGACACCTTACATCTGTTGCTTTTAGAGATATTTGACATTGAACATAAGTATTATTATTATTTATACCAAATTATGCGACTATCGACCGCTTACTCATAGATAGTGTGCGTATTTATTAAACATTATTATTATTATAATTTATACCAAATTATGCGACTATCGACCGCTAACTCATAGATATTGTGCGTATTTATTGACCAGGCGTGGCTGAATTAACCTCTGACTTATGCAAGTTATGGTTATCACAAAATACGACCAACGGAGAGGTTATAATGCATTATTTATCCTGTTAATGCTTGGTAACTGTTTGGTTACCGTTGGGAATTTCCTACACAGTAATGCACTGGACGGTCGTGATACTCCGCCCCGCATGATCAATAAATACTCACAATATGCTGAATAATTTTAGTTTTTAAAAGGTAACAATTGAATCTTCTTCAAATTTGTATATAATCTATTTCAATGCATTAAATACTTGAAACTTCTATGTGTTGTTTTTTTGCCATTCTGATATTTTTATTCATTTTGTCCTCAATTAAAAAAGAGATTTTAAACATTTATTATGAATAAATCTGAAGGAAAAGCGGCTCAAGAGACAAGTGTTTTGATTGGCTGTTCAAAAAATGTGTACGTCGAAGTACAAACATGTATGTCGAATTACAAATTGTACTTTGACGTACAAATATATACTTCGAAGGGTATTTTATATTTATGTCGACGTACAATTATTGTACTTTGACGTACATTTCTCTTTTTAACTTGTAGGTCTTCTTGACTTTCAACCCAAATGGTACGCCATAGTATGTCTTTAGGGTTATCTAAAGAATGCTCCCACTTAAGAGATCAATACAGAGACCTCCCAGTGACTAAGCCAGTTAGCAGACACCCCATCCACTATACCACAGACACCGAACAAGCTATAAATTCCTGTGGCTAGACAACAAAAAAATATAAGATGCTAGATCTTTAAGCTTGGAACATGTAACTTGTTTTAAGATTGATTTTTTTTGGATGCATTACTTAATTATTGCAAAAATTATAATATTTTGAACACAATCATGTCAATATCTTTATTAAAAATACATAGTTATCAAAAAAAACTTAAAAAGCTTTTGCCCGTAAATTAGGTAGCACCTATAATCATATTAGGCACAACTACGAAAATATACAAAAATGATCCGGTGGAATGTAACCTTAAGGGCTCCGCATAATAGCAGACGATGTATTTCCGGTGAAAACAAACACAATGCTTAATCAAGTTTCTTCTTGAATTCGTGATAATTCATTGATCTGTCGTGTATACAACATGACAACCGTTGCATGTAAAACGAAAGCATCGGATATTCCAGAATGTCCATATGGCGCGAGGTGTTACCGGAAGAATTCTTAACATTTCGCGGAGTTTTTGCATCCGAAAAAATCCAAAACATCCGATGGCGATTATTCGGATAATTCGGACGTCAGTGTCGATTGATCGTCTACACCAACAGCGACGGCACAACCTACTACAGACAGTAGTACTCTTCCAATTTGTAAATACGGAGCTAAATGTTACAGGAAAAATCTGATGCATTTTGCTGAATTTTCTCATCCAACAGCAGTCGCTGCCACCATTAATGACAACGGGGATGACACAGATAAAATCACAGATGAAGACGTAAGTATAACTTTAGAAAGAAGTGTCTAATGCCTATTTTATCTCAATTTTAATTCAATTACATCTAACAAAGTATTATATGATTTTGTTCTTTTAATTTGAATGATTATAAAGAGTTATATCAAATTTAGTATTTCCCTAATCAGTGGACTTTTCGTGTGAAAAAAAGGCTAATGAATTTATTTTCCCAATTTCATGAAAATGCTGATAAAATTCCCAATTCCAAAGCCATGGGCTATCTTCCCAAAAAGTGGGAAAAAACCCTGAACTTTATATTACAATATGCCAATAGAGATAAATCTTATGATGCTTATAAAATTGTTGAAATAATTTTAAGCCATATGATTGTTAAAGAAGTTTATAGTTAATTTACGTAGACCACAGGCATCATGACATTATTTTCAATTGTGCAAGCAGTGCCATAACTTAGTTTAATTGCAAAATAAGGTCTGTGTACTATATGAATACTATATGCAAGCACGGACTCTAGATTACACGGATGAGAAACGGGACCGTAACGCCAATTATCTTGTTGTGTCTAAGTCACGTGACCGTGTCGTAACTATCGATCATTTATCGAAACGCCGAGGTTATACATTTGATGTACCCACTCACGTATTTTGTTAAATTATAGTTTCATTTCTAGGCCGATTTTGACAAATTATATATCATTAGAAAGCTTACGTAACGTAGTTTTCAGATATATAAATATACATTAAGTTTTTCTTCTGATTTCGACAGCCCGGAGAGTTATAACTTTAACTTTTGCAAATATCGTACCGTTTTGGAGTTTTAAAATCTAGTTTTACGGTTGACATGTTCGTACTTTATACCGATTTGTAGCGTTTATATTTGGAGTTCAGTTTTAAAAATAACATCTTGCTTAGGAGAATAGAATTCTGTATATGATAGAGAAAAAAAAAGGGTTTAAAAATGAAAGCAAGTAAGGAATGAAGGCGGAAGAAAGTAGCGCGCGGTCCTAACGAACCGAACTGATGCTAAGGTCTTGGCGATTATGCTTTTGTTTAGATACCGGCCATTGAATTTCCTTTGCCATGATTATTATATTTTTTATGGAATATATTGAAATATTTTGTTCTAGAGACATATCAATAAAGCTAAGTATTAATGAAGCTTAATAAATTTACGATTTCAGCTCTTGATTATAACACAGAAAGGGTGTTAAATTCATGATGAAACAGCGTATATAGCGGACCCTTTTGATATTTTTCGGCTTTGCATACTTCAAATATAATGGGTGTCAAAACATTCATCGTTTGTTGTTTATTATCAAAAAGGTAATTATGTAAAATTATATAAAAGGTTATTAACCATAAATTATCAATTAAAATTATTTAAAGATTCTTGAAAATCACGGTCAACTGTCTATGCATGTATATTGAAATATCTTTATAAGTTATCAGAGTTATAAATATATAGAATTCTAAATATAACTCTGTATTATTTGTATTTTTCGGAAAGATTATTTAACCCCGTTGTGGTCAAATGAGAATGCTGTTTTTAATCATGTTGTTCCGTACACTACCATATACTCTTTATAGGACTACGAAATGACGGAGTTTTTTTACCGGTACCCGCTTAATACGTTAAATGTTAAGTATTCGATTTTTTAAATGTTTAAAATGTACATGCATAGGTATTAAGCACGTATAATTATTATGATTAAGCTGGCTGACATCTATACAGTATTTAGTTTATGGCAATCTGTATGGGCAGATGCCTATAAATGTTTTCAATACGACGCATATCTTATAAACGCAAAATTGAGTATTTAGCGTTACATTACTCCAAGAAATGACCACTAATATCACAAGAATACATGGAGGTATCATAAAAAGTGTAAACTGACCAGATATATTGCCACCTGTGGTTAGGGACCAATATACAAGTAAAGGTCCCTTCTGTGGCGTATGACACCATAGTGTTATTTAGTATTGGTCGGCACAGTATCTGATCATAACGAGATAATTGGTTTGTGCTGAACACAGGGGCAAAAAACCACAGATCTATCAATAAACAAGACTATTGAGATATCTTTTATTGAACACCGCGATAAAAATGCTCAAACCACGGACTCTAGATTACACGGATAAGAAACATGGCAACATTCGCAGAATCATCACTGCTATATGTGTAATCACCTAAAAGTTCGTCTAAAAATAATGTATATATTTGAGTTGAAGACGATGTACTGTTGTATAAGTCTGAATTAACTATCTGTCTGCCTGTCTAAAGCTAAGCCGTCATCGTCCCAGTGAAAAAAATCTGATTTTGAATAGTTGGACATGATGCCCTGATGTTAAAATACGAAATGACCCGCGTAACACCGACCGTGATTTTCAAGAATCTTTAATAAATTGATAATTTAAGGTAAATAACATTTCATATAATTATACATAATTACCTCGTTGATAATAAACAGCAAACGATGAATGTTTTTGACTACCATTTTATTTCAAGTATGCATGCAAAGCCGAATACTATCGAGAGGGTCCGCTGTATACGCTGTTTCATCATAAATTTAACACCCTTTCTGTGGGTGTACGGAAGAAACCCCCTCCGGAAGAAACCCCCTTCGCTAAAAACGGCAGGGCGGAAGAAACACCCTTTCATAGTTTGCATACGCGGAAGAAACCCCCTCGCTAGTTTTGCATAGGCGGAAGAAACTCCCTCGCTAGTTTTGCATAGGCGGAAGAAACCCCCTTCCATAGCGGAACAAACCCCCTTCCAGACGATTTAGTTACATTCAAACGCACGGTAATTGTTTACAGAAATTCACTTTCATTTTCAGAAAGTTCTTTTTTTGCAACAAAAATTTGTTTAATGTTTTCTAGTATATGCTTGCTTGATCTTTGTAAATAAATGTTAATATATGTCATTCTATTTTTGTCTATTTTATCCTTCAATAATAATTCTTTCACCCATTCATACATTATTCGTTTTATTACCATCTTGATTAATTCTTCACAGCTAGTGTGAACAAACGGCCGGTACATTCCTTTAATATGATTTTCGCACCTTCATTCAATTATCACGATAACGATATTTGAGTTACACAGATTGAATATTTAGTGTGTACCATTAACAACTTCATTAACAGCTTGTGAACAAACGGCCGGTACATTTCTTTACTGTAAATCCGAAACACACTCCCGTAAGTTGGTGTTAACGCGTTTTTAATACGAAACACACTTCCGAGTGTAAATGTTACCGTAACGTTGAAATATTTTTGCAGTGTAAATTCTATCTTGTGTTGACTCTTTTTCTCAATAAAAAGGGCGCGAAAATTATGCAGCATAGAAAGCGTGGGTGTATTGAGCGTTTGTAACAAGCACACAACTAGTCAGGGGATTGATGCATGTTCGGAGGGAATATTTCATCAAGTCTATAAATAGTCACTTATGCCGAAATTTATTTGATACAAGAGAAAAAATGGTAAGGTTTGTGTTTAAAGAAATTATTGAGAGCTTTTATAGCAAGCATGCAGTAATAGAGTCGGGTTGAAACGGATGTATTGGGGAATCGTTCGAGTCGGGATTTTACTACCTCTGCGGGAAAGACTTAACACTTAGGAAGGGGGTTTATTCCGCCTCTCTGAAAACACGAAGGGGGTTTATTCCGCCTGTCTGAAAACTCGAAGGGGTTTTTCCGCCTATGCAAAACTAGCGAGGGGGTTTCTTCCGCGTGTGCAAAATGTGAAAGGGGGTTTCTTCCGCTATGCCGTTTTTAGGGAAGGGGGTTTCTTCCGAAGGGGGTTTATTCCGATAATCTTTCTGTGTTATAAACAAGAGCTGAAATCGTTAATTTATTAAGATTCATTTATAATAAGCTTTATTGATATATTTCGTTAACAAAATACTACAATATATTCCATAAAAAATATAATAATATGGCAAAGGAAATTCAATGGCCGGTTTCTAAACAAAAGCATAATCGCCAAGACCGTAGCATCAGTTCAGTGCGTTAGGAACGCGCGTTACTTTTTTCCGCCTTCATTCCTTAATTACTTTCGTTTTTAAACAATTTTTTTTTCTATAGTATACAAAATTCTATTCTCCTAAGCAAGATGTAATTTTTTAAACTGAACTCCAAATATAAACGCTACAAATTGGTATTATGTACGAACATGTCAACCGTAAATCTAGATTCTAAAACTCCAACGGTATGATATTTGCAAAAGTTAAAGTTATAACTCGCCGGGCTGTCGAAATCAGAAGAAAAATTTAATATATATTTATATATCTGTTTTCTACGTAACGTAAGCTTTCTAATGATATATAATTTGTCAAAATCGGCCAAGTATTGAAACTATAATTTAACAAAAGACGTGAGTGGGTACATCAAAATTTATAACCTCGGCGCTTCGCTGTACGCTAATTGTAAAAGATCGATAGCCACAACACGTTAAAACGCGCGGTGGTTAAACATAAAATGTGTATTTCTTGTGTTTAACTCGCTATAAATCCATTAATAACAACGAGAATATACTAAAAGTTATATTGTTTTGAAAGAGGAATTAATAAGCAACAAGATAACGTATAAACCAATAAAATCGGATGAATAGTTTTTGCATTAGATTAATTTACTACAGTAAGGGTCAAATACTCGATTCATCTCCTATCAATATACAGTCCGTGATGCAAGAAAGACCCAAGACAGAGATACAACACAGTCATGTTAGTGCAATATTTTAAAGAAAGTCAGTTCATATCATCATTTAAAATTTATTGTGTTTGCATTTATTCATACCGGTAACAAATAATAATATTTCTAGATTAAACACGCCATTTGCTATGGCAGTTTTCTATGGAAATGGTAAATACCTCTAATTATTCCTAAATACCCATTATGGCAGAAACAAAATAGTTAAATACCCATTAACAATAATATCATGGGGTAAAATATCCCTTAGACTAAATCTTTAACTGGAGCTCTGTTTAAGTACCTTAAACTTAAATGATGAATAACAATTTGGTTTAAAGTGATATTATTTGTTTACTGTTGAATTGAGCTGAAAAGATTTAACAGGTCAAAATAGTTATTTCAAGTGTGGTTACTGACCAATTATCTGCAACTTATCTTGCTACCAGTTGTTTATAAAAAATATATATTATATTCGATATTTTACATGACTCACCCAGTCCTTTTGGCCAAAATGATCCGTAAAACAAAAAAGTGTCTTTGTGTCGTATGAACAAAACTGCACTAAAACTAGATTTAATTTCACATCATTAATCGAATCATTTCTGGCGTCAGTTGTCAAAACGAAAGTACGATTGATATTCAAATGCATTATTTTTCTCTAACCAGGATATTGTTTTAGTATGTTGATGCTGCATTAACATTTAAGTGTATATGAAGTGAAAACACCAAAAATAAACAACGGTTGCGATAGACACCTATAAACTGTAAGATTAGGGCTGTAACGATACATTCGAATATTCGAATTACTCGAATACGGCTGTGGACGAATCGTATTCGTTATTCGCCACCTCCCGAACCGAATAATTGACAAATACAAATAACATGGGTTTGAGTTTGAAAGTTTTATCATCTTATTTTACCTTACAAATGAAGGTTCATACAATAAACCCCTATATTTAAATGTTCTTCTCCTTATTCCGGCTTTTTTCATCATGTTTACCCCACCCACTATGTTACACAGTGAGATTATCAACAAAAATGGCGGGCCTTGGTTAAATGTTTACACCATTGAATTGAAAAATCTTCCGATGGTTGTTTAATGTTTATTTAGGTAAATACCAGTCATTTGATGCTCAAACATACACACAAAGGATTAGCAGATGGAATTTCTTTTTGTTTATCTTTACAACAATGATTGTGCAACTTATCAACAAACGTGGAACCTAGCATGTCAAGTTCCTTAATTGTTCTACTCAAGGATTTTATTGGTACTAGTAATGTTTTTTTTAAACTCTGTTAAAAGTTTAAGCAGTTCTAGTCAGTGTTTTGTTATTTCAAAGTGTTTTTTTTTATATATTTCATATTTTCAGTATGCAATAATACTCAAATGACAATTAATCAAATTGACAAATACTCATAGTTTCATACTATATAATGTCATGTCAAGTTGTCAGTATTACTTTTGTTCATTGAAATTCATATTCGCGAATAAATATTCATATTCGCCACCCTGTATTCGTGATACGTATCGTATTCGTCACCTAGTGTATTCGTTACAGCCCTATGTAAGATGTCCATAATATCATTTTAACATAACACATTATAATTGTAGTCTGAATATGCATTTTTATCATTAATCTATTTGTCAAATGGTATATAATTATTATTTTGCTACTGTCTCGTGTAAGACTTTCGACAGATATGTTTTTGGTATTTTTATGCCCCCGGATCAAAAGATCGGGGGAATACATGTATTGTTTTTGGCGTGTCTGTCTGTCTGTCATTGTGTCAGTCAGTCATTGTATGTGTGTGTCACAATCTTTAACCTTGGTTAAAGTTTTATAACTTGCAATATTGAAGATAGCAACTTCATATTTGGCATGCATGTGTATCTCATGGAGCTGCACATTTTGAGTGGTGAAAAGTCAAGGTCATCATTCAAGGTCAAATATCATTGTATTTTTCGTTCCTAAAACTTTAATCTTCGTTAAAGTTTGGTCATAACTTTTTGAATATTCAAGATAGCAACTTGATATTTAGCATGCATGTGTATATCATGAAGCTGCACATTTTGAGTGGCTAAAGGTCAAGGTCAAGGTCATCGTTTTAGGTCAAAGGTCAAAGTTATGGCTTCAAAGCGGTGCAATAGGGGGCATTGTGTCTCTGACAAACACATCTCTTGTTTTTTCTTTTTTTTGTATTGCTATTGCTACATGCATGTAATTATATTGTTTATTGATCAATAAATCTATATCAAAAATAATTAAAGAATCTGTTATTAAATGATCAATTTTAAAATATTAATTTATTTGCAGCTTGTTAACCTTCTTTAAATCAATAAACAATAAATCAGTCTGACATATACAGAAATAACATCAAATCAGAGCCTTTAAATGAAAATTACTCCCAGTGTATTTCTCTTTGAGGAAAGAGAAAGGGGAAGTACCGGTATATGTTTGTTGATAGGCATGGTCAAAGCTAATAGTTATCCCCACACTTTTTGAAAAGCGTGGGGATATTGTGGTTATCTCCGCCATCCGTCTTTCCGTCCTGGCCACTTTCTCCTCCTACACTATAAGCACTAGAACCTTGAAACTTACACACATGGTAGCTATGAGCATATGTGCAGTCTTCGAAATTAGCACACGCCCGATCGCCCGTGGCGAGTAAAATTACTGCCGGGCACATACAAAAATTCACGTTTGTGGCCCGCCGGGCATGTAAATTATTGGAGCCAATTGACAGTTTATAAAAAAAAATCGTAAGCGGTTCTTGATATTTGCAGATCTATTTTTCAATTTTGCGTACAAACACCTTGCCGTAAGTTGTAAAACAATGAAATTCGATTGGTTTAACAACACGCACCTGCTTGCCCACGTCATCGTTATTGTTTTTGACCGATGCAGTTCGGTAACATTCGGTTCTTATCGACGGTTTCTCTAGACATTAATCGAGAAGATGCTTTTTGAATCGATCATTTCAATCAAGTAATACGCTTCCGTTTTTGTCAATGTAAACAAATGTCATTGTCGATATAGAGGCAGTATCTTAGGTATGTTGATGGGGCTAAGCCCGATAAAGCACTTCCAAAATAGAAAATTGACAATGATTTAGAGAAAAAGGAAGCCAAGAAATGGTACGAGGACACCAGAGAACGCTCTTTTCAAGAGCACTGGTGTAACGATCGACCGTCTTAATTCTAGTGATTGATTAGATGTAATTGTATTCACTACTATTGAAACAAATGTTCTGCTTTAATATGTGTAGCATGTTAGTGTTAAAATGTTGTGATTTGTTATAATTTTGGTTATAAAAGTTTGGGCATGTAAAAAATATGTTGGGCATGTAAAATTATTTATTTTTTTTAATAGAAAGATGTGTCTCATGATTATTATATCTCAATTCTGTTTCAATTTAATCTTTCAAACATACTAAATTATGAAAAATGCAATGAAAATAGTGCAGACATGTACAAATGTAATAATGAGAGAGTAAGTAAAAAAATCCCCAAAAAAGGGAAACGCCGCGAAAATTCCCCCTACTAAGGGCTGCGGACCCCTTCCCCCAAAGTAGTGTGAGGGCCCTGGGTTTGAAAATACATTTAAAGTTGATAATAGAGTTAACAATAGAGAACATGTAGATACAGTAAAGAAATATTTTTATAATGAGTATATCCATGTGACACATAATACATTTTAAATGCAACATTCCAGAAAACCCAAACTTGTTAATTGTATTCCAAAAATGGGAGGCAAATAGTGATCACAAAGACGGTCCTTTCAACTTTTCACCTGTCTGTCTGTCTGTGCTGTCTGTCTGTGCTGTTTTTTGTGCGGAGCCTTACGCAGGAAGTATTGAAGGGATTTAAATGGAACATTATTTCATGATGGGGGGCTTTAAGGAGAAGTTTGAGAACCATAACTCTGGCTTTAGGATTTACAGAGTTAATTCCCTGTAGTCAATGTTCATGTTCGGAGCTTATATTCTTAGTATTGAAGGTTTTTAAAATAAACACAATAATAATTAATATACAAATATATTGACAATGAAAAAATCCTTATTAGTGTCTTAGTGTATTTGTTGGCGTTTGTAGTTATCATGTGTTGGCATAGGGATCTGACGAAAGTATTCTCGTCACCAATAGAATGCTATTTACATGTTTTCATTATGTTAAGAGCTTTTGTAAACAATATTTGTCTTCCTTTCCAGTGATGCTGTAATGTGTTCTCGCATTCTCACTACAAATACAAATAGTTATAACATATATTGTTGGTGATAAATAGTGGTCAACATTGTGTTGAATAGCGAGAAATGTTTAGTATAAATGAACATTTATATCATGTTTCAGTATTGGGGCCTCGTTCTGTGAAAATGGATGAAATGCATGTGAATTAAATTTTAATCAGGGTGGTCATTTTCCGCCTAGTCAAGAATTTTGTTTATAACAGACTCCCATTAAACAAAACTACAATAACAGCAGAAAGTTGTGTCCCACATTAGCCTGAGCGAACTGCACAGGCTAATCAGGGACGACTCTTAATGCACATTCATATTTTGCCCAGTCTTCCCGGAGCAAAGCTCAATTAAAAGTGAACATTTATAATACCACATTTAAGTGTTTCATTTGAATGCTTCAGGGGACAATGGCCACGCGCATCGTACAGACACAGGCTGGTATGGAAAGGGAGTCTACTTCAGCGAATATCCCGCCTACTCCATGGGTTACATCCAGGGCGCAACCCAACTGCTGCTCTGCCAAGTTCTACCGGGCAAAGTATATTGACTTGTTGTTGCTGTTTCAATTAAGCCTTGTTCTAGGGAAACTGGATTTAGCGCATGTGCGTTAAGTCTCGCCCAAGATCAGCCTGAACACCGCATATGCTTATCAGGGATGACACTTTCCACTTTATATGGAATTTTATTTTAAAGGAAGTCTGGTCTTAAAGAAAATCCCTTGTAAGCTCAAACCATATTCCTTGATTAGCCTGTGCTGACTGCGCAGTTTATGTACCTGCATAAAGACCATTTT
Source organism: Dreissena polymorpha (assembly GCF_020536995.1). Taxonomy (NCBI): domain Eukaryota; kingdom Metazoa; phylum Mollusca; class Bivalvia; order Myida; family Dreissenidae; genus Dreissena; species Dreissena polymorpha. The sequence goes on from NC_068363.1 coordinate 97,182,288, forward strand.
CAATCATAGTTGTTTATGATGTTCCATTGATGTGGGTGGACTTTATAAACAATGCAACTCTGAAATGTTTCTTTGTAAATGAACAGAAAATCCAGGAAATAATTGAAATGTCCATATTGCTGTCTTGAAAATTTTCAAAATCAAGTTGCGTCAATTTTGTTTCAAATTCTGCAAATTAACATTGAAGCTTAAAATTTCAAGCAAAAAGGCAAGTGCTAAGCAATGAAGAGTCATAATTCCCAATCTGCAGATTTCAGTCACCAATTTTCCCAATGTCAGGGGGTTTTGATTTTTTTTCCGATTTACCAGGTACTTAAAATAAAAATGGCTGATATGCATAAAGCTTGTTGTCCCCTACCGGTTAAACTGGAAGGGACTTATGGTCTGTCCATCAGTCGGTCTGTCTGTCTGTCAGTCCGTCACACTTTTCTGGATCCTGCGATAACTTTAAAAGTTCTTTTCATTTTGTTTCTACGTCAAGAATGCTGATTGCTATGGCAACAAATATATTTTTTTAAAATGACTGACAATGGTGGAGTTTCACCGGTAGGGGACAATATTGATACACCCCAGGTGTAACAGTTGCACTTACCTTTTCAAATGACTGCCTTTTAAGTTGTTCATTCTGGTAACATTATGTGATTTCCAGTCGTTACACCCCCTGGACGTTACACCCCTAGTCATTACACCCTCTAAGCCTGGACATTACACCCACCAAGATGTAAACATAATTGATTAGGTTACTAAGGTGTGATCACACCTACCATGGGGCACACTTCACTTCATTAATGATGTTTCTGCTTTAATGTGTGTCCAATGGGGGTCTGTCCAAGTGTTTTTTATTGTTTGTTTGTCTGTTTGTCTGTCTTATTGATTTGCAATGTTTATAAGGAAATAACATTTTTTTGGTGTGAAAAACATTGTTCTTTGATCTTTTCAAATAATTTGTTAATTATCAAAGTGTAATAACAACACCTAAAATTAAAGGAGTTTGTTCACACCATTATTATTAAAATTCATTTGAAGATGTTGTTGTTTGATTTAATGAATTCTAAAGAATATTGCATCTTTATGTCGTGGCAAAAGAATATCAAAACATCAAAGGTAACAAAGTTAATAAGACAGATACTCAATGCAAATTGTTTTCACTCATTGTCCCCATATATACCAGAACAATTTTAGAGAATATCATACTATAGGTATAAATTGTTACTTTGTCAAAATGCCCCCAAAATAAATATTTTGGTGTATTGATTCAAATTTTTAAAAAAAGCGTGTTAATAGTTCTGATTTTGCTGTTTCATGTGATAATTGTGGATTAAGGCAGCATATTAGATGTGGTGATACCGGTAAGTCATTTTCTTCTTCCTATTATAAACATTGTAGATCTATATAATTTGAGCTCCATGACATCATGCGATTTTGGACCTTAGGGCATTTTCCGTTGTTATCAAATGGTCTTGTAACTGATAAATAATTTAAAACACCAACTTGGTTTAAGCTTATTAGCTGCGCCATTCTTGACCAATTTATTTTTGTAAATACTCATTTATAAACTTTAACCTACACAATTATATAACTTATATAACTATTAGTCTTTATAAAAACATATCCATTAAGTATTAATAATTAGAAACTATTTGTTACATATTAACCAACTTCATCATGTGGAAAGTTTGGAAACCTAATAATACTTTCTTATTTTTACATAAATGAAATTCAATTTAATGGTCTTATGGACAATACTGGCTATAACTTGGTATCTGTGTTTTATCTGTTTATATAACTTATATAATTATTAGTCTTTATAAAAATATATCCATTAATTATTAATAATTAGAAACTATTTGTTACATTTTAATCAACTACATCATGTGGAAAGTTTGGAATCCTAATAATACTTTCTTATTTTTACATAAATGAAATTCAATTTAATGGTCTTATTATTTACATTTTATTCACAAAAATATTATTTTTCTAAAAATATGATATGATATGTAACAGAATGGTATTTATGCAGGAAAAGGGAAATGGGTAGAGACACGAGGGATTATACATGTAATATATATTTTTGTAATCATTCAAATAATTAAGTTGATCTTATGTTGCATTAAGACTCGTGCCCCAATTTAGTGTTTTAAATCATTGACACAGTTTTGTTTCATCATTTATGAAACACAGTTTGTAAAACTAACAGTAACACTGGGCCACTTAGATAAACATTGGACCTATTTGGGCCACATTAGGGCCAGACAAAGACCCTCTAACTGTTTATTAGGGACCATAAAAGATACACAGACTAGTGCCAATTAGGGCCCTCCCATAAACTGTGAAAACATGCTTTGATTGCTACAGTAAGTGACAGATTCCTGTTAATAGTGTTTCAATAAAAAAAGTATTTCTTCAATGATCCCTCATTATCAATTCTGACTTTAAAGTTTAATGATATTGTAATTAATGAACTTTGAAGTCTTCAGTAAAATTTTATATATCATACAGTGACAATATGTTACTTCTATTTCAATATCTAACAAACTCACTGAAACCAACAGGATATTTTTACTTTATTAATACTTGCTTTAAATTAATAGCAAGTTACCTCCTTTTGTTTGAGTGATATGAAATAGCCTAAGGGCAGATTTGCTTCATTGTCAATATCAGAGACATAACACTGCATGCATTTTATGCACTGCTAATCAAATAGATATATCAATAGATATGTGAAATACTATGGTTACTACAATAGTAATAAAACTTAAGTAACAGATGTGATACACTGAGAAAAAGATATTGCCTTAGTCCTTATGTATTTGAGGCCGTTTCCATAAATAATAAAGAATTATTTGTTTTAGCTTTAAAGATTTTTTACAATAAATTACGTAAAAAAACGTATAAATTACAGAATAATGATTGATTTAATATCGTATTTAATTAAAATCTTTTGTGATGTTTAAATGCTATAATTTTCATCTTACATGACAAATCCAATTAATGGTTCATAAGTTGATTACACTTTTCTAATCTAATCAATATCTTGGTGGGTGTAATGTCCAGGCTTAGAGGGTGTAATGACCAGGGGTGTAACGTCCAGGGGGTGTAATGACTGGACACCCATTATGTGACTTTATAAACCGATTGACAAGTGTACACAACTGAGTCTATATAATCTAAACATCACCAGAACTTTCGTCTAGAAGTTAGCCATCCATTTTAAATACTTTGTATTTTTCATTGTTTTTCTAAAAAAAGGCGCCATTATGTCTCATTGTTATGACATTTGGTAAATGACGTCATGTATCGTTCTAATTTCTTGGTCATTATTTATGGTCAGTCACCTCACTGACCAATTTTGGTCACTGGTGCCCAGAATTCTGGTTATTAATGACCAGAATCTTGGTCACTGCCCAGAATCTTGGTCACTGACCAATTTTGGTCATGAGTATTAAACAATAAGTAAAAACCAGGAGTTGATTTTAAGTCAAGATCTAGGAGAGACGTAATTTTTGTTAAGAGAGTCATTCATTTTTCGAAGTAAATACCTTTTAGTCGTTAACACATAAATTTATAGTAATAATCCAGTAAGTTGAAGTTTGTTTACATTAAGTAACACTGATTTTGGAAGCATTTTAACACTTTTATTGTATTATTTACACATAAATACTGGAAGAACGCAGAACTGACTTATTGTGCGTCACACGCCATTAACTTTGTAAATACTACCCTAGTATAATTACCGGGAAGCTGGCGGTTAGGAATCACTTACATTGTGTTGCTGTCTAACGGGTTGTTTATTGCGATTATTGTCTTCGCACGAAGTTTATTGCGATTATTGTCTTCGCACGAATAAATTATTGTTTAAATGTTTACTATGGACTTGTGTCATATTTCAAAACGGATGGAACAAGCGTAACACTATATTAACAACTATTTGAAAGCTATAAGTAATTAAGTCATTAAAACGGTATACCTCAAAGCAGAGGTACGTAACATTTTTGGTGGTACAGCGGTGGGATTGATTTTTTTAACTCAATCCAGCGATATGAATCCGACGCTTTTCTACGTTTAAAGTGAAAATTGTTATAACGCTGCCATTCTACGAATATATTATTCACTTTTCGGAGCGAACATCGGACATGTTGTTCACACGAATTTAGGTAAACGAATTCGATTTACGAATATATTAATCGGTAATCCTTTGTAACACGTTTTAAAAAATGTGTGTTTTAAAATAAACGTAATTGTAATTGCAAGACACAACGTGTAAACAGTGGGTTGAAAAGTGTTATTTTATACAATAATTTATTACGATCGTATAAGTCAAATATGAGTTATCCGAGGGCGGAAGACAGTGAGGTAACCTTCCGTGACGGAAGTGGTTCGTCGGCTCGTGGCGATGAAGACACACCTGAGTCGGACGCGGAGGTCGCGTACGGAAGCCAACATGTACCTGACGACGGGGTACGAGCGCTACACGATCAAATGTCGAATATGGCTTCCGTTTTGCGCGATGTCGTTGTGGAGTTAAAGCAGCTGAAGGAAGCAGGGCGGGGTACCACATCTTCGACTGCTAACAACGCGAACAACAACACATTTGTTGCGACAGTACACAGGCGTGTGGGTGATCTGGATGATGATCTACGTAGTGCAGGTGATAGCCGGGTTGATTCTAGAGTTGGCAACAGAGTGCCCGATGTGTGGGAGTCGCAGCCGGAACCGCAAGCGCCGCGGTTTCTTAACAACGGCTTTGTGATTGGCCGCAATTACGAACGGCAAACTGACAATGGACAGCCGTATGCGCAACCTGGGGTTTCAAATACCAGGTGCGAAAATGCCCGTGGCAGATACGAGCACCAGACTCCTGGCTACATGGATGGTCATCGTCCAAATCAGCAGCGAAGACTTCCAACTGTAAAGATGGCATCATTTAGTGGTAAAGAGGACTGGGTGACTTGGATATCGCAGTTTGAAGCGATCACAAAAAGGAACAATTGGAGCCAAGACGAAATGCTGGACCAGTTGCTACCCAGACTCGAAGGTTTGGCAGCCTAGTTTGCATTCTCGCAACTCTCCCCAAACTTGCTAAATGACTATCAATCTTTAGTGGAAGAACTAGACAGCCGTTTCCGTGTCATCGAAACGCCGCGCTCTTTTGCTTCAAAATTCAGCAGAAGATCGCAACGTCATGGCGAGACTCTCGAAGAGTATGCAGCGGAGTTGAAGCAACTCTATGACAAGGCTCATGGCTGGAGAGATCGGCGTACTAGGGACGAAGATCTTGTACGAAGATTTCTAGATGGACTAAACGACGACGACGTCAAATTCGAGGTGGAGTTTAACAAAGAACCGCGGAATATAGATGAGGCGGTTTATTTTGCCGTGAACCTGATAGAAATCCGGGGTTCAAACAGAGCTGAAAGACGAAACCGTTATAATGCCAGGAGAACTGAACACGACGATTATGATAGTACCGTTGCAGACGAGGAAGAAAAGGCTTTCGCAATTAAGGGGGCAGATGCAAAGACAAATCCTTGGCGAGTAAAAAACGAAGATGACAGCAAGAGCGAAGCATCTACAATAAAAGAGCTATTGACGAGGATCGAAAAACTAGAGGCAGAGCGAAACACACCACAAAAGAGAAACTTCAAGAAAGATGTGACTTGCTTTAGATGCATACAGAAGGGACACTATGCAAGGGAATGCCCAAATCAAGAGCAAAAGAACGGTTTTAACAGAACAGCTGATGAAAAACAGAAGCCTTTAAACGGGAAAGGACCAGCCCTTGCGGCCAAAGGGAGGTCCATGTAAATGATTTTGTATTGGAGGGTCAAAAGGAAACCACAACAGCGACAGAGCCAGTGAGCAGTTGTAACGACAGGGACTATATGGATGGCCTGTACATTGAGGGTACAGTGGAAGATACCCCTGTCGTTTTTACAACTGACACTGGTGCCTCGAAAACTATTGTGTCTTTGAGGATCTTCAATCGGCTTAGAGAGAGTGAGAAGCCAAAGTTAACTGGTGCCATAGGTTTGCGGGGAGCTGGGGGTATGCCCATTAAGGTGATGGGTCGAGGAACCTTCAGATTGCAACTTGGACCAGTTGAGAGGCTTCAAGAAGCTATAGTAGCCGACATAGAAGATGACGTGCTGTTGGGCTGTGATGTGTTGGGGAACGCTGAGAGTCCAGCAGATATAATTTTGAGTCGCGGTATTATTTCTTTAGAAGGCCAAGAAATACCTTGTATACAGAAAATGCTGAGGCAAATGCGAAAAGTAACAGTTGCAGATGAAGCATCAGTGCCAGGGGATTGTGAAGCAGTGATAGAAGTGCATGTTAAAGACGAAGGTGCAGAAATAACACGTGCAGAGTGTATTGGAAGGGTAGCCAGCGTATTTGCAGAAAATGATAGCGAATACGATACGAAGTATCTGAGCATAAGAAGAATTAATATAAGGCAGGAACATGAAGGACGTGTGTCTGATAAAGTGGTAGCATTTAAAAATGTCATCAACAAAAACGATGCCGCCTCACTTAAGCAAATATCTCGTCTGGCGCTATCAACCCATTCCAATGTACAACGAAATGATGAAGAGTTCATTAAGAAGAAATGTGTGTGCAAGAAAAGAGCTTCGCCTTGGGTCAGCAGGCTAGTGCGAGCAAAGAAGAAATCCATCAAAAGTGGCGACTATCGAACACCACCATTGCCTTGCAAAACAAATGAACATAGGAACTGTTCTTGCCATGATGTTAAGATGAACATTCAAAGGAACCATAGTGGACTGGTATCTCAGTTGGTACTAAATATCAATCAGAAATGTGACTGTGATCAAGGATGCTCTGGGCAAGGACAGACGACAAATGTCAGGCAATGGGAGCCACTTCACGCCCATGGTATCAGACGATCCAATTTACAAAGGATGTCGGCAGGATAATTCTACCAGAGGCACCAGATGATCCACTCCACACCGACTGTCGTATGGGCCATTCTACCAGAGGTACAAGTCGATCCACTCCACACAGGATGTCGGACGAATCGATCCACCAAAGACATCGGACATTAATGTCTAGTTCTGGAAATAATATGTAACAATCTGTAAAACATGTTTGCTGTGGTGAAAACATGAAATTGTAAATTTGTGTTACAAAGAACAGATACAGACTATGAATAAGAATTTAAATTAACTGACATGTTATGAACAATAACATACTTAAGGAACAGTAAGTACAGTTAACAGTTATATACTAAGTTAAATAGATTGAACAGTTATTGATGTGTATCTACAATGCAGTTAAGTACCTTGTCTATTTTTAATAATGAACTGTACGTGATGAATTAAGTTAAGTGTGAGGCAGCAGGAGCTTTGCCGTATTAAGAGGGGGGTAATGATACACCCCAGGTGTAACAGTTGCACTTACCTTTTCAAATGACTGCCTTTTAAGTTGTTCATTCTGGTAACATTATGTGACTTTATAAACTAATTGACAAGTGTACACAACTGAGTCTATATAATCTAAACATCACCAGAACTTTCGTCTAGAAGTTAGCCATCCATTTTGAATACTTTGTATTTTTCATTGTTTTTCTAAATAAGGCGCCATTATGTCTCATTGTTATGACATTTGGTAAATGACGTCATGTATCGTTCTAATTTCTTGGTCATTATTTATGGTCAGTCACCTCACTGACCAATTTTGGTCACTGGTGCCCAGAATTCTGGTTATTAATGACCAGAATCTTGGTCACTGCCCAGAATCTTGGTCACTGACCAATTTTGGTCATGAGTATTAAACAATAAGTAAAAACCAGGAGTTGAGTTTAAGTCAAGATCTAGGAGAGACGTAATTTTTGTTAAGAGAGTCATTCATTTTTCGAAGTAAATACCTTTTAGTCGTTAATACATAAATTTATAGTAATAATCCAGTAAGTTGAAGTTTGTTTACATTAAGTAACACTGATTTTGGAAGCATTTTAACACTTTTATTGTATTATTTACACATAAATACTGGAAGAACGCAGAACTGACTTATTGTGCGTCACACGCCATTAACTTTGTAAATACTACCCTAGTATAATTACCGGGAAGCTGGCGGTTAGGAATCACTTACATTGTGTTGCTGTCTAACGGGTTGTTTATTGCGATTATTGTCTTCGCACGAAGTTTATTGCGATTATTGTCTTCGCACGAATAAATTATTGTTTAAATGTTTACTATGGACTTGTGTCATATTTCAAAACGGATGGAACAAGCGTAACACTATATTAACAACTATTTGAAAGCTATAAGTAATTAAGTCATTAAAACGGTATACCTCAAAGCAGAGGTACGTAACATTTTTGGTGGTACAGCGGTGGGATTGATTTTTTTAACTCAATCCAGCGATATGAATCCGACGCTTTTCTACGTTTAAAGTGAAAATTGTTATAACGCTGCCATTCTACGAATATATTATTCACTTTTCGGAGCGAACATCGGACATGTTGTTCACACGAATTTAGGTAAACGAATTCGATTTACGAATATATTAATCGGTAATCCTTTGTAACACGTTTTAAAAAATGTGTGTTTTAAAATAAACGTAATTGTAATTGCAAGACACAACGTGTAAACAGTGGGTTGAAAAGTGTTATTTTATACAATAATTTATTACGATCGTATAAGTCAAATATGAGTTATCCGAGGGCGGAAGACAGTGAGGTAACCTTCCGTGACGGAAGTGTTTCGTCGGCTCGTGGTGATGAAGACACACCTGAGTCGGACGCGGAGGTCGCGTACGGAAGCCAACATGTACCTGACGACGGGGTACGAGCGCTACACGATCAAATGTCGAATATGGCTTCCGTTTTGCGCGATGTCGTTGTGGAGTTAAAGCAGCTGAAGGAAGCAGGGCGGGGGTACCACATCTTCGACTGCTAACAACGCGAACAACAACACATTTGTTGCGACAGTACACAGGCGTGTGGGTGATCTGGATGATGATCTACGTAGTGCAGGTGATAGCCGGGTTGATTCTAGAGTTGGCAACAGAGTGCCCGATGTGTGGGAGTCGCAGCCGGAACCGCAAGCGCCGCGGTTTCTTAACAACGGCTTTGTGATTGGCCGCAATTACGAACGGCAAACTGACAATGGACAGCCGTTTGCGCAACCTGGGGTTTCAAATACCAGGTGCGAAAATGCCCGTGGCAGATACGAGCACCAGACTCCTGGCTACATGGATGGTCATCGTCCAAATCAGCAGCGAAGACTTCCAACTGTAAAGATGGCATCATTTAGTGGTAAAGAGGACTGGGTGACTTGGATATCGCAGTTTGAAGCGATCACAAAAAGGAACAATTGGAGCCAAGACGAAATGCTGGACCAGTTGCTACCCAGACTCGAAGGTTTGGCAGCCTAGTTTGCATTCTCGCAACTCTCCCAAAACTTGCTAAATGACTATCAATCTTTAGTGGAAGAACTAGACAGCCGTTTCCGTGTCATCGAAACGCCGCGCTCTTTTGCTTCAAAATTCAGCAGAAGATCGCAACGTCATGGCGAGACTCTCGAAGAGTATGCAGCGGAGTTGAAGCAACTCTATGACAAGGCTCATGGCTGGAGAGATCGGCGTACTAGGGACGAAGATCTTGTACGAAGATTTCTAGATGGACTAAACGACGACGACGTCAAATTCGAGGTGGAGTTTAACAAAGAACCGCGGAATATAGATAAGGCGGTTTATTTTGCCGTGAACCTGATAGAAATCCGGGGTTCAAACAGAGCTGAAAGACGAAACCGTTATAATGCCAGATGAACTGAACACGACGATTATGATAGTACCGTTGCAGACGATGAAGAAAAGGCTTTCGCAATTAAGGGGGCAGATGCAAAGACAAATCCTTCGCGAGTAAAAAACGAAGATGACAGCAAGAGCGAAGCATCTACAATAAAAGAGCTATTGACGAGGATCGAAAAACTAGAGGCAGAGCGAAACACACCACAAAAGAGAAACTTCAAGAAAGATGTGACTTGCTTTAGATGCATACAGAAGGGACACTATGCAAGGGAATGCCCAAATCATGAGCAAAAGAACGGTTTTAACAGAACAGCTGATGAAAAACAGAAGCCTTTAAACGGGAAAGGACCAGCCCTTGCGGCCAAAGGGAGGTCCATGTAAATGATTTTGTATTGGAGGGCCAAAAGGAAACCACAACAGCGACAGAGCCAGTGAGCAGTTGTAACGACAGGGACTATGTGGATGGCCTGTACATTGAGGGTACAGTGGAAGATACCCCTGTCGTTTTTACAACTGACACTGGTGCCTCGAAAACTATTGTGTCTTCGAGGATCTTCAATCGGCTTAGAGAGAGTGAGAAGCCAAAGTTAACTGGTGCCATAGGTTTGCGGGGAGCTGGGGGTATGCCCATTAAGGTGATGGGTCGAGGAACCTTCAGATTGCAACTTGGACCAGTTGAGAGGCTTCAAGAAGCTATAGTAGCCGACATAGAAGATGACGTGCTGTTGGGCTGTGATGTGTTGGGGAACGCTGAGAGTCCAGCAGATATAATTTTGAGTCGCGGTATTATTTCTTTAGAAGGCCAAGAAATACCTTGTATACAGAAAATGCTGAGGCAAATGCGAAAAGTAACAGTTGCAGATGAAGCATCAGTGCCAGGGGATTGTGAAGCAGTGATAGAAGTGCATGTTAAAGACGAAGGTGCAGAAATAACACGTGCAGAGTGTATTGGAAGGGTAGCCAGCGTATTTGCAGAAAATGATAGCGAATACGATACGAAGAGCAAAGAAGAAATCCATCAAAAGTGGCGACTATCGAACACCACCATTGCCTTGCAAAACAAATGAACATAGGAACTGTTCTTGCCATGATGTTAAGATGAACATTCAAAGGAACCATAGTGGACTGGTATCTCAGTTGGTACTAAATATCAATCAGAAATGTGACTGTGATCAAGGATGCTCTGGGCAAGGACAGACGACACATGTCAGGCAATGGGAGCCACTTCACGCCCATGGTATCAGACGATCCAATCCACAAAGGATGTCGGCAGGGTAATTCTACCAGAGGCACCAGATGATCCACTCCACACCGACTGTCGTATGGGCCATTCTACCAGAGGTACAAGTCGATCCACTCCACACAGGATGTCGGACGAATCGATCCACCAAAGACATTGGACATTAATGTCTAGTTCTGGAAATAATATGTAACAATCTGTAAAACATGTTTGCTGTGGTGAAAACATGAAATTGTAAATTTGTGTTACAAAGAACAGATACAGACTATGAATAAGAATTTAAATTAACTGACATGTTATGAACAATAACATACTTAAGGAACAGTAAGTACAGTTAACAGTTATATACTAAGCTAGTAGTTAAATAGATTGAACAGTTATTGATGTGTATCTACAATGCAGTTAAGTACCTTGTCTATTTTTAATAATGAACTGTACGTGATGAATTAAGTTAAGTGTAAGGCAGCAGGAGCTTTGCCTTATTAAGAGGGGGGTAATGATACACCCCAGGTGTAACAGTTGCACTTACCTTTTCAAATGACTGCCTTTTAAGTTGTTCATTCTGGTAACATTATGTGACTTTATAAACCAATTGACAAGTGTACACAACTGAGTCTATATAATCTTAACATCACCAGAACTTTCGTCTAGAAGTTAGCCATCCATTTTGAATACTTTGTATTTTTCATTGTTTTTCTAAATAAGGCGCCATTATGTCTCATTGTTATGACATTTGGTAAATGACGTCATGTATCGTTCTAATTTCTTGGTCATTATTTATGGTCAGTCACCTCACTGACCAATTTTGGTCACTGGTGCCCAGAATTCTGGTTATTAATGACCAGAATCTTGGTCACTGCCCAGAATCTTGGTCACTGACCAATTTTGGTCATGAGTATTAAACAATAAGTAAAAACCAGGAGTTGAGTTTAAGTCAAGATCTAGGAGAGACGTAATTTTTGTTAAGAGAGTCATTCATTTTTCGAAGTAAATACCTTTTAGTCGTTAACACATAAATTTATAGTAATAATCCAGTAAGTTGAAGTTTGTTTACATTAAGTAACACTGATTTTGGAAGCATTTTAACACTTTTATTGTATTATTTACACATAAATACTGGAAGAACGCAGAACTGACTTATTGTGCGTCACACGCCATTAACTTTGTAAATACTACCCTAGTATAATTACCGGGAAGCTGGCGGTTAGGAATCACTTACATTGTGTTGCTGTCTAACGGGTTGTTTATTGCGATTATTGTCTTCGCACGAAGTTTATTGCGATTATTGTCTTCGCACGAATAAATTATTGTTTAAATGTTTACTATGGACTTGTGTCATATTTCAAAACGGATGGAACACGCGTAACACTATATTAACAACTATTTGAAAGCTATAAGTAATCAAGTCATTAAAACGGTATACCTCAAAGCAGAGGTACGTAACAATATTGCTTGGCAATCTCTTGTTGACTCTGATTTAATCAAGAATTCTAAATTAGCAAATGCTAAGTTTACATCTGGCCAGTGGCTAAAAAATCGGGGAGCTCTACGATTAAATGGTATACTCCACATTCTGTTACGCTTCCTTACGAAATCAGCACGTTTTGTTGCTACGATCGAACCCACGATTTGCATCACGTTCTGTTACGCTTTATTGCGATCAACACGATTGGCTTCCACGCTCCACCACGTTCCGTTACGTCCTGTTAAGATCTCCCACGACAATGCCGCTTTGTTTCGATCTCCTGCGATTCGACCTATGATTTGAGATTAGAAAATGAATTGGGGCAATCGTGGTGAAATTTAAGTTTGATTTAAAATCTGTCCCGATGCCCACGATGTCCCGATTCAACCACGTTCCGTTACGCTCCCCCACGATCAACCCGATTCGACTCCACGCTCTGTTACGTTCGCCACGATGCTCTGGAATCGGGGACATCGTGGTAATCGTGGCCAGATGTAAACCTAGCATATCATAATGATAGTTCAGCACTTAAGGCCCTTAGATCTTCTGTGTATTCACTTTAGTTTTCAAAAGAACATGTCTGTCCAAAGCATGAGAAAAGTAAACAAATAATTTTAACATTTGTTTTCAACAGTCAAGTTAAATGGCTCAGTTACGCAGACCTTTGAAATTTCTTCCAATCAAGAAGATAATTATTATTCAGTTAAGATTTTTATAAAAAGAACAGATTCTTGAATGTATTATATTTTTACTTTTTGAAAAAGTATGCCTCACAATGTGCTCATCGTGAGCTTTTGTGATCACCTTCTGTCGGTCGTCCATCGTGCCGTGTCAATATTTACCTTGTTAACACTCTAGAGGCCCTATTTATTGTCCGATCTTCATGCTTTTTGGACAGAAGTTTTTGCCAATTATATCTTGGACAAGTTCGAAAATGGTGGGTCGGGTAAGATGGGGGATTGCAGAAAAGTTTCAATCAGTTGAAATAAGTAAAAATGATCCACACTGCGGGAACTCAAGGCTGAATGCATCTTTGTTAAGTATCGTCCCAAATAAGCCTGTGCAGTCTTCACCAGATAATTCAGGACAACACGTTCTACTGTTATGTTTTTGTTCGTTTAAATGAAGTCTCTTCCTAGCTCAAATCCAGTTAAGGCTGAAAGTGTCATCCCTGATTAAAATGTGCAGATTGAACAGGCTAGTTTGGGATGAAACTTTACACTTATGCATTAAACCCAGTTTTCGCAGAGTGCTGCTCAAATATTATTGCATTGAATGGCAACATTTATTGATTAATCAATAGTCACTTAAATGATAAAGTCTATTTCAGGCCTATCAGTGTACGAAGCTTATTCACGGGCATTCCCTGATGAAAGGTTATGATTCCCACGTGTCTCCCTGCAAGAAAGAGCTTGTCATCTTCAACAAGTATCACATTCTGCCCCAGTACATTGTCCACTATCAGCCGAATGCAGGAGAATTCAAATACACTGTAGGTATTCAACAAGTATCACATTCTGCCCCAGTACATTGTCCACTATCAGCCGAATGCAGGAAAATTCAAATACACCGTAGGATTTTACCTTTTACCACACAGATACCATTACTCATTCTCAGTCCCTGACAAAATCATACATAATTTAAGACCTCTCTTACTAGATTCAAATGTTAAAGGCTTCATTTCTAATACTGTGGTCTGAAGAGCAGCAAACAGCATAAAACCTGAACAGCCTGCGAGTTTTATCCTGGTTGCAGCATAATGTCATTTTCAGAAGAAATGGGTTAAGCTTGCTTTTCATAAAATGTCACATTTATTTAAGATCCAATGAAATGGATCAGTGTGCTTGTTAGGTTGAACATTTTGGGTACCCTGGTTTATAAGAAGAATGCTTAAGGCATTTCTTTCAAACTGTATACAATACTAAAAAAAATCACATATCAAAATGAGCTAATAAGCAAAATGGGATAAATCAAATATATGGGCAGAGCTCTGTGAAAAGAGGGTTTAATGCATGTGTGTTAAGTGTCGGCCCAGATAAGCCCCTAATCAGGGCTGACACTTTACCCACATGCATTAAACCCCCTTTTCACATTCCACATACAATATATATTAAGCAGGATAATGCTGTTGTTTTGGTCAGCTAGTTCTGTCAGAATGATTAATGAGATATAGCACAAAGTATATATTTCTGTATTAAAATGAATTCATGAGTGAAATGTGATGGTATGAAATTTCTTAAAATTACGGGGCTTTTTTAACATAGAAATGTGTAAATATATTATATCAGCGACATAAAACAACCAGTAATCTAATTTCTCTCAATGGCCACATTTTATAACCAAATATCATATTGTTGATTGGTTAAAAATTTTGAAAATTGAAATTATTTTTCAAATCAGCTTTTCATGTTGTAGTCACCACCAAAACCAACATCGGCTGCTTGTAGCACAGCAGATGGCAAGAAAGGCAAAGGGAAGAAGAAGGAAGGAAAGCTTACAATAGAAGAATTAACAGACACTGAGATGTTGAAAACCAAGCATGACCAGGCTATAGCCATGCCTTCATCAAGGTCTGTGCAGCGGCAATAAGGGGAGAGTCTGAAGAAAATGGGTTATTTAACTGTTACTATAGTGATAGTAATAATATTGATAAAGATTTTTGTTCCACATGCGAATATATAACTACCACTTAAGATTATGTCCTTAACAAAATGTTTCAAGGTCGCTGTGGTGTAGTGGATATGGTGTCCGCCTAGGGATCGGGAGGTCACCGGTTCGATCCCCACTGCGGGAGCGTTCTTTAGATTTCCCCCATAGACACCAAGTACTGGTTCTAGTCCCAGGAAACGGACTCGAGAGCGTTTTAAATAAGCCTAAGGCTTTCTATGCAATCGAGCTAAAATAAATAGGTTTAAACTAACAAAATGTTCTACATAAAAAATGATGTAGATAGAGGAAGAAAATGCAAAATTTTACTCAAGATTTAAAGCAATTCTTAAATATTCCAATTTAAAGAGTATTCTTCATTCATAGACTTAAGTCTAAAAATTGTTTGGTGATATCGGACCTCCGTCAATTTTTTTTATTTTATAGCAATAACTATATAAGGAATATAATTGTTATGAGTTCAAATGGGCCTTTTGTAAACTGTTGACTTTATTAAATCAGAAGCAAAGTTCATGCTTTTTTTTAACTTTTTGTATGAAACCTTTTTTTTAACTTCTTCAGACTTGAACTTGAGGTTTAGCCACTGCTGTCTGTTTGTGTTTCTGTTGTTATGCTCCCCAAGAAAATTTGGGGGGAGCATATAGTCGCCGCTTCGTCTGTCCGTGCGTCCGTCCGTGCACATTTTTGTCCGGGCTATTTCTCAGCAATTAATGACCGGAATTCAATTAAACTTTATGAGAAGCTTCACTACCAAGAGGAGATGTGCAAATTATCAGCCAGTTCTCGTCGGATGATTTTGCACAGAGTTATGGCCCTTTGAAAATTTCCATTAACTGTACATAAAGTGCAATTCTTGTCCGGGCTATTTCTCAGCAACTAATGACCGGAATTCAATGAAACTTAATGTGAAGCTTCACTACCAAGAGGAGATGTGCATATTATCAGCCGCTTCTGGTCAGAATATTTTTAACGTAGTTATGGCCCTTTGAAATTTTCCATTGTACATATTATGCAATTCTTGTCTGAGCTATTTCTCAGCAACTTAGTACGGGACTTCAATGAAGCTTTATTGGAAGCTTCACTACCAACAGGAGATGTGCATATTATCAGCCGGTTATGGTCAGATGATTTTTCACAGAGTTATGGCCCTTTGAAATTTTTCATTGTACATATAGTGCAATTCTTGTCCGAGCTATTTCTCAGCAACTTATCACGGGAATTCAATGAAACTTTATGGGAAGCTTCACTACCAACAGGAGATAAGCATATTATCAGCTGGTTGTGGTCGGATGATTTTTCACAGAGTTATGGCCCTTTGAAATTTTCTATAAACTGTACATATAGTGCAATTCTTGTCGGGGCATTTCTCCCCAACTACTGACTGGACTTCAATGAAGCTTTATGGGAAGCTTGACTACCTTGAGGAGATGCGCATGTTATTAGTGGGTTCTGGTTAGATGATTTATTTAGAGAGTTATGGCCCTTTGAAATTTTTAAGTTGCTAAACCATCCATCGTATCATTTTGTCCAAAGTTATGCCCTTCAAGACGTTTCCTTTTTATCTGAATATATAGTGCAATATTGTGATAAAAAAACCTTTAGGGAACATCACCCGTCTCCGACGGTTTCTTGTTTCTATCTGTCGAAATATGGATCTTGCAATGACTCTGAAAGTATTTCAGATAGATTGTTGAAACTTTCAAATGGAATTTGTGACTGGTAACACATTGAATAGTTATAAATGTCAGTCTGTTATATGCGTATTTTGCTATATGTGTTTATACTACCATTTATTTTGTTGCAGCACATTGGATGGATACAATATTCAGTTCACTGGGACTTTCCAGGACACGCAGGCCGGAATGACGGCCCTGGTCAAATCACATGGAGCAACAATAGGTAACAATGTTTGTTTTTACTATTTTGGGTATGTGGACAGGTCCCTTTGGATTGGGAAATATCGAGTCCTTTTGACTAAAATTGGGAAATTAATGTTGTTGATTTTATGCTTAGAAACACTTGAAAATTAATAATAAAAGTGATTTCAATATTTTCTAAGGTTCAACTGAGAGAGCTGGATTTAGAGATGAATGACATGTTTAGACTTATTAAACAAAATATTTTTTGGAAACCTTCAATTGAGATTTTTTAGGTCCCATTTTGGGGAAAAATATATACTTTTTTCCATTGGGAAAGGTTCACCCTACTGGACGCAAATTTGAACGAAAAAAAGCACCTGGGTAAGTGATGTTATATCATGAAACAATAGGTAAGTGATGTTATATCACGAAACGCAATCTGTGTTGTTTTTTTGTTCAAATTTGGGTCTTGTATATGTAGATATACCCATTCCCAATGGAATTTTTTCTATATTTTTCCTCAATGGGACCTTTTAATTCCCTATTGAAGGTTTCAAAAGAAGAATTTTTTTTATAAGTCTAAACATGTCAATTATCTTTGAATCAAGCTTTATAAGTTTAACTTTAGAAAATATAATACTGAAATCACTTTTATTATCAACTTTAAAGTATACGTAAGCATAAGGTCAACACAATTTATTTCCAAATATAAGTCAAAAACGTCTGGAATTTTTCCAATCCAAAGGGATCCGGCCCCATTCCCAAAATGGTGAAAAAAACTGGTAATTATAGGTGACTAATCACACGAAGATACAATAGGTAACTGATGTCAGGCTGTCAAGCGGTCATACTTTTTCCTACTTTTTCCTACTATTTCCTACTTTTTCATCAGGATCCTACTTTTTCCTATTTTTTTACCAAATCTTCCTACTATTCCTACTTTTTCATTTTCAATGGAGAATATTTTTTTTAAGAGTTTATTTAGTAAACTTGCAGGATGAATGAATCTATGGCATGACTGTATCCCTGTTAATGTGCATTCATCTAGATGAGACCTGACAACCCATGCTGACTGTCTGCTAGCACCTCTTCAGGAGCATAAATATTTATTTCTTATGTAACTTTTAAAATTTTTGACAAGTTTTTTTTTTGAAGTAACAATAGTGCCTTGTTTATTTCCTTAGCATTTGTACACTGCAGACTTCACTACCTTACACAGTTCCCAGTGATGCAAGAGCTGAGGGAACCCATTGTTTATTCCAGTTTTATTTTGTTTCCATTGACAACAATTTGACCAAACCTTATGCATGTTTACATGATAATGCTGTTTGGAATGTAGAAATATAGAGATACGTGTATTGTATGAGTGGTTATGTAATATGGAATTTATTACACAAGTTATTGTAAAAAAGATAAAACTGATGCTTTGCCGAGTTTTCATCATTTACAAATATAATGTAATAAATTCTGTATTACATGACAACGGATATGATGTTCTATTGATATCATAGGTACATCATGTTTAGTAATTAAAGATAAATGCACAGAGCCTAAATGCCCTGATACATTTTTATGCTCCCGGTAGGGTGGCGTATTGCAGTTGTACTGTCAGTCCGTTTGTCTGTCTGTCTGTGTGTGTGTGTCCGTCCGAAAACTTTAATATTGGCCATGACTTTTGCAATATTGAAGATAGCAACTTGATATTTGGCATGCATGTGTATCTCATGAAGCTGCACATTTTGAGTGGTGAAAGGTGAAGGTCATCCTTCAAGGTCAAAAGTTAAAAAATACAATCCAAGGGAAGTAATAAGCTTTAAAAGGGAGATAATTTCTAAACCTGCCAAATGATATATTGAAATTTTATTTCAAAGCTGCGCAATAGTGGGCATTGTGTTTCGGACAAACACAATTCTTGTCTAATGATGCCATAGCTAGTGAGGTAACTTCAAGGTGTTAAAGCGAAGTATTAAAATTATTAAACGGCATTATTACACTCCCGCAAAGTCATCAATAATGTAAAAGCCATTATTTGAAACTGGAATAAACAATGTAGTGCAACTGTTTCATTGCCCAATCAATGCTGTCATAAAAGATGTCAGGTGATCAGGTCCTATCTCCAGTTGCATAATCTGCTCTGCAATGACCAGTCATTTTGAATGTAACTTAAGTCATTATAACTGCACCCTATTGTCAATTTAAAGGTTTCACAATGTAGCTGTAGCAGAGCATTTACACTGCTTTATATACTAGTATTAATCTTGTACAACAAGTTGGTGTATTACTAAATAAATTTGGTCTTCTGCTTAAGGATATAACATGCACAATATAATTACCATTTTTATATCGATACACAGAAGACCTCTAACCACTTATTTGATGATACACCAAAATGAACAGCATCTAATTACATGTATACTTCTTTATCAGGGTAGCTTTGCTTGAAACTTAATTATCATAGATACACTATAAGTGCTAAAATTCCTAGTGGGAAAACAAAGTTTAACCCTTCATGGATGGAGAAGTTGGACAACAGTGAAAAAACACTGGGGTCATGGTGCAAGAGAGATACCGGCAATGAGTTTGCAAGATATTGTACTGTCTGAATGAAGTCCATCTTGTAGTAATTCTGGTGCTAATCAACTTATAAGTCATGCAGATGGATAAAAACACAAGGAAAACATGAAATACATGCATGATAATTCACAAAAGCGTTTGTTTGGAAGTGCCCAAAAGCCAAGCAGCTCTCAGGGTTGTGGGGATAAATCTATCTGTATGCAAGTACATCCATCACACAAGGAACAGGTACAAAAGGCTGAAGTCTTCTGGGCCCTTAAGGTAGCTTCAAGTGGGTATCCATACAGAACATGTGATGGCACTCCTGCTCTGTTTCAAGCTATGTTTCCTGGACCTGTGTCTAAAAAATAAGTATTATGTATTCCTACTTTTGAGGGAAAAGTCTTACTTTTTCCTACTTTTTTCCTACTTTTCTTGCAAAAGTAGTTCCTATTTTTTCCTACTTTTTGAAAAAAGGTCACTTGACAGCCTGATCTGATGTGTCAGAGCAATTAATACATAGTGTGTAAGGGGGCAAATATAAGAAAAAAAAGCTTTTTATGATATTTAAATAAACGAAAAATTCACAAAGAACAAGAATTTGTGGGTGCAGGGCTAATTGTATGGGGTAAATAAATGCCAAACAAGAAGGTACGTGGCTACTAACATTAATAAAAGAATTAACGGGGTAAAATGTAGGTTCATGATTTTATGGGTGTTAATATACACTGAAACTTTAACATATGGAGAAAAACATACACTTAATAAAATTTATGGACTTTAACATATTTTAAAACAACTATTGGTAGAGGCCAATACACACTTACAGGAAATTGTGAAGATAAGCAACATAAACTGAACAAATATTTATGTGAGTAAATATAATATTCAACAAGTGTTTTGTAGGTTAATTTAAGCTCAAAAATTAATTTAGCTGTATTTGGGTAAATATCGTAGATATAATGGCATTAAATACGTGCTGAATCCAATGTACTATCAAGTTAAAATCAAATATAAGTTAGCTACAATTTTAACCAGCTACAATTTTAACCCATTTAAGCCTAGTGGACTCTCCCAACCTTCTAAATTGGATCAATTTATTTCCAAAATTAGGTAGTATATATATTTTTATATTTAGATTATTTCTTACATTAATTCCTTTAAGTAAACAGCGCAGACCCTGATGAGACGCCGCATCATGCGGCATCTCATCTTGGTCTACGCTGTTTGCCAAGGCCTATTTTCTAGATGCTAGGCATAAATGGGTTAAAAGAATGCATGTTACTAGAATACAAAAAAAGTAGATATTTAATATCGTAGATGCTCAATTTTGTTTTTTAATATTTCAAGATTATTCTGTTACAGGAACAAAAGCTGTTTTCAGTCTACTGATAGCCTCGAAGCTGGAGTTTGATCTATCAACAAACAAAATCCTTCAGGCTAACAAGAAAGGGGTAAGTACTTGCAGTCCGTGTGTGTGTATTTCAAAGTTTTTTTACGTGTTCATCAGCCTCTTCATAAGATGGGTGAACCTGCCCCTGTGACCTTTCAGAGGAAAAATTTAATTTTGAGCCAAATTAGGTCAAATTTAACCCAGCGACCCAGGGTATTCTCCAAAGAATAATTTTGATCAAAATAGAGAATACTTGCTGTCTTCTATCTGTGCTTAATAATATAGATTCATAAAATTATTTCACTATCTGAGTCTGTGCGCTCTCAGACTAAGCTGCATAAAATTGCGCAGACCAGGAATTATTTTCATAATAACCGCCCTCATGCATGTGAAAATATTCAGGTCAAGTAACATATGCAGTTGACTGGCCATTTAATTGGATTTTGGGAGAGTAAAAGTTTTGTTACCTGACATGAACCGCACTTGACCAGTTTTGTCCTTGAATATATTATATAATTAAAAGTAATTGTTTTTGTTCATGAATGTGTTACTTACATTTTGGTATAATTACATACAAAAAGGTATTAGTTTTAAAGTGTTATTATGATTTTACTACTTGAAATATCATCTTTCATTGTTTTGTACTACTACGAACAATTTTGATTTTATTCGTCAAAATATAATCTATCATTGTTCAGAACTGCTACAAAAAATGGTTTGAAGTGATATGTTTTGTATATTTATCTCAGAGAAATGAAAACATAGTTCAATATATACTTACGCAGCTTACATGTATATTTTTATCTTCAGGTTTCAATAGTGGGTGAAATGTTTTTATATGACTGCATCATCAGCCATAAGAAACAAAATGAGGATCATTACAGATTAGACGACTAGTCACATACAATATTTATGATCACGTCAACATTGATGATATGATAGCCACCATGCCTTGCACCTGGGAAGAGCTGGGCCCGTATTCACCAAACAATTCTTAGACTTAAGTCTAAGACTAAATAATATTCTTTAAATGGATAAAGTATAGAATGCTTGAACTTTGAGTCAAACTTGGCTTTAAACACCTACCTATATCATTCTTCATATAACAATTTGTTCATGACATAATCACCAGTTGAGGCCTGTATATATTTGAATACTGATATTGGTTCCAAGTCTATTCTTTATTCTGAAGTCTAAGAATGGGTTGGTAAATATTGTCCCTGATTTTGCTTCCCTTTCCATTGGCAACTTAGCCTTGCGATTTTGAGGTCACAATTTCCATTCCCTCATCGACTGGCACCTGCAGGCCTTGCAAATGAAAGACACCAAGTACTGGTTCTAGGCCTAGGAAACGGACTCGAGAGCGTTTATATAAGCCTTAGGCTTTCGATGCAATCGAGCTTAAATAAATAGGTTTAAACTAAATGGAAGGTCTTGATTTCGATCTTTTGTCCGTGGGCCACTTAGCATTGCGACTGCAAGGTCACAGTTTCCATCCACTTTGAGATAGGCACCAAGCTTTTCAAATGGAAGTTCTTGCTTTGGACCAACTGTCCATTGGCCACTTAGCCGTTTTATTGGGAGGTCACAATTTCCATCCCCTCATCGACAGGCATCAAGCCTCGCAAATGGAAGGTCTTGATTTCGATCATGTTAAGAGCATTATTTAAGCCCCATAAACACTCAAAATCAACAAATATATTTTAAAATAAAGTTAACCCATCAATAATTGATAAAGCCAATCTCGTGTTTGCTTGTTAATGTTTGGATATTGCTGCGGGAAATTCACATTGAATATATTGTTACACACAAAATAGAAACACGCATTTTGTCTCTTGTCAAATCTATATTACCAGACACCATCTAGCTTTGAAATTTTTGCAAATAATATTCATACATTCACTAATGTTAAGGCATAAGGTTTTTATTGTGTTATGTATAATGTAACTTTGGCGTATATTTTCTGCCTGTGGTACCAGCCAACATTTCTGGATTGTCTGGTTTACAAAAATCATGTCTTAAAAACATTGATAGATTAAATGGTCATGAAAAAATTTGTTAGATTTTGATGTAAGAAATTGTCAGTTGTGTTCAGTGCCCCAGATAAGCTGCGTATCTGCGTCTTTCACCCTATTAAAATGTTTAAAAACGCAAAGATATACAATATCATGCGTATTGAAAACGCAACCAATTTGACTTTTACGCAAATTCCTAAAATTCGATGCGTACGATACAATAGCTTCAATCTAAAATTCTTTGCTCATTTTCGGTATATCCTCTTTGCAATTATTATCGTAATGTGACGTCGCTTTTATTCAGCAAGCGTCTTCTTGAAGGAGCAGGAAACATTGAAAGTTATTCAAACGCTCTGCGGACTAGATTTCATAGTTAATTACTGCATCTGACCAAATTATTTACGACAAACATGCGTTTTCAATCTGATTTAATCCGTCGCTCATTGTGCATGTATTTAAAAAGCGTCTGTCCTTTCAGTTTCTATAACGATACAAAATAATAATGTCTAAGAGAGGCCGAAAGACGTTCGCGATTGTTGCGCCATAATATCAATCGATTGCAAACTTTTTTTAACAAAGAAAGCAAGTGCAATTAAGTGACAAATCATTCGTGTTATCAAATTTTTAAGTTTAAAGGTTATATTATGGACAGTTTCAAGAATTAAAGATGTTATGAAACATCAGTTTATTAAAATTAATTATAATAGTTTACAGTTTTATTGAATCAATACAAGTTAGCTTCAATAAAAGTAATCTGAATCAGAATGGATACGTTGAAGTGACCAAGATTGGCTTTTATTAAACGGGCAAATCAGCAATGATTTTAAGGTATGCATTTTTATAACTCATTTCACCCTATTTTAAGACCGAAATCACCCTATTTTTTAAAATCAATGGGTGAAAACCCTATTTCCCAAATAATTATCTGGGGCACTGGTTGTGTTTTATAGTCAGCACATTTTACATCATAGTTTCATTAAAAGATATTGTTATTAGTTTATTCAATTCCAAATTCTGGTTTGTCTTGCATAACAAATATTTATTGGTGTTCCTATTTCACCAAAGTGAAATACTGGTATTTGGAATTCAGTATTTATTTTTAAATCTGCAATATGATTATGCACAATTGTACAAAGGTTGTGCCGTTTGAAAAGATATTTTTAATTTGTCTAGTTAAAAGATGCCTGTATTGTGATATGATTTTTACAATTTTATTTCTTGTTAAATGTAAATAATAATATGTAAAAAAATGTGAATTCATGTTCCTCTGGATGTAATGTTCATATTGTAATGTAAAATATCATGGATGTATCCTGAACAAAAATTGTAAGACGCTGCCATATTTGCATGTTCTGGTACTCGCATGATCCTATCTGTTATATGATATGTTATTTTTATGTTTATTTTTAGCATGTATTTTTCACATTCAAAGAAAATTGTGATATGCCGGTGATTAGATTTTGTCTATTGCTATTTTTATTCAAAAAGGCTATTTTTATTTAGCATGATTGATATAATGTATAATGTTTGTACATGTAATACAATCCATCGCTATTTATAATACAATGTAGTTCACATGTTTTTTACACATTAAAAGCAAATTGTTATATGCTGGTTTGTAATGTTTGTTAATTGATACTTTTATTCAAAGAGGCTATATTTATTATGCCCCCTTTCGAAGAAGAGGGGGTATATTGCTTTGCACATGTCGGTCGGTCTGTCGGTCGGTCGGTCCGTCCACCAGGTGGTTTCCGGATGATAACTCAAGAACGCTTGGGGCTAGGATCATGAAACTTCATAGGTACATTGACCATAACTTGCAAATGACCCCTATTGATTTTGAGGTCACAAGGTCAAAGGTCAAGGTCACGGTGACCAGAAATAGTAAAATTGTTTTCGGATGATAACTCAAGAACGCATACGCCTAGGATCATGAAACTTCATAGGTAGATTGATCATGACTCCAGATGACCCCTTTTGATTTTGAGGTCACAAGGTCAAAGGTCAAGGTGACCAGAACTAGTAAAATGATTTTCGGATGATAACTCAAAAACGCTTTTGCCTAGGATCATGACACTTCATAGGTACATTGATCGTGACTCGCAGATGACCCCTATTGATGTTCAGGTCACTAGGTCAAAGGTCAAGGTCACAGTGACAAAAAACGTATTCACACAATGGCTGCCACTACAACGGACAGCCCATATGGGGGGCATGCATGTTTTACAAACAGCCCTTGTTCTATAATTATTTTTATCAAATGCTATACCCTGTTTCCCATGTAATACAACCATGAAATATTTGTTTATATTACACTAGTGTAAAACAACATTTTTAAGTGTTTTCATTGGCTAAGTTTTTGTTTATTGACCAATCGCATTTTGTTATTTTACTGAAATGACGTTGCAACGTCAAATGACGTCACAAAATGTAAACAATATTCTGGATTTATCATTATGTTTGCGTAAATATTTATTTGATTTGCTCATTTAAAAGCATGTAATAAAAAAGATCTGACACTTATTGTCATATCATACCATATTTTATTAAACTCGTCCAGGAAATTCATCAGTAAGCTCGACAAAGGCTCGCTTACTAACAAAATTCCTGAACTCGTTTAATAAAATATGGTATGATATGACAACAAGTGCCAGATCCTATATTTCTTTACTAGCATTTTATAGATTTATAAGATTAATTTAAGGTCTAATTTTGCATCGGTAGTTCAGTTCACATGTTTTTCCACATATAAAGCAAATAGTTACATGCTTGTTAGTAATTTTTGTTCATCGATAAGCAATTTTTATACTAAAATAGTTTTTTTAAATCAGTATTTCTTTAATAGATGTTTATATTCATAAGATTGATATACATGTAATATCTAACTCATATTACAAACCATAAGTACAGTACTTCACATATTTAATATGGCCACTGGTGGTTTTACGTATTTTATCAGCTTCGCAATCTGTCACTCCATTCTTTTTATTCATCCATTTTACTGTTAGTTTGAATTTGAAATGTTGTTAAAGTATTTTGTTTAATTAAGATATCCTAGATATCTCGTATTCATTTGTTGATGTATTTGATTGTTAATAGGATGGTTTATTTTGTGATTATATTGTTTTGTGATATGACAGTTAAATTTTAAATTAGTAGGATTGGAAATGAAGCCTTTTATAACTTGAATCAAGTAAGAAAGGTCTTAAATATAATTTAAGTTTCTAAGTGACTGCAAATGCGTCAAAATACGTATCTAAGTTGTTATGGGTTAATTAAGTGAGAATTATATTAATCTAAACCACTTTATTGTGTATAAATGACTATTAGGTATAGTCTATAGATTACACTTACAAAAGCCAGCCCATATACTTTAACTGAATGGGCAATACCAGGAAAGGAATGAAACCTGTAATTACAGTTTCGAAAGCTGCAACTGCTGAATATTAAGTTGATTTCAGTACATAGTGAATGGCATGTGTAAATTAAAAAATTAAGTTACAAATTGTGATAACTAACATGATGACTAATATGTTTGTTTTGTGCAGCTATTTCACAAGCAGATATGTGTACATATGTGTTCACAAGCTAATTGAAAAATGCAGTTTAATAAGAACAGTGCTGGAGTTTTAGTGTGATTACCAAGCACATAGTCAACTTGATTCCTGTACAAAAACTAATATAAATGAGTTTTTGTAAAAATAGTGACTAAAAATACCAATGCCCAACTCTCTCATGCGAATTGCAGCCTCAAAGGCACAGAACTTAGAAATAAACGGATCACTGCTCATGAAAAAATTCTTAACTTTCTAGTGACGTTGCTTTATTTACTATTTTCCCTAGAATCGCTTGAGAAATGTTAAAGTGGTTTGCGCCTAAAACTTACAAAATGTTATGCATCTGCCTTAATTGAATGGCAATTAACAATGAATGAAACAAGTGGATCTCAGGGCATAACAATGTCCAGAACATCAACACTTCATGGCTATTTAAATGTCAAGATTAAATTCCTCGCTAGAGGACTTTTGAAGTAGTTTACTCCACAAACATAAAAAATTATGCCTCTGCCATACAAATAGCTAGGGTCAAGTGCACAAATTTGTGTGAATCAATGCACATTAAAAAAGTTTCTTGCTCTTTAAACTTCAGGATGGTGACATAAATCAAGTGTGATTTCAATAGCTTGAGAGACACAGAAAAACTGCTCCATAACTGTAGACATTTTTTGCCTAACACACCAAAAGTAATAGTATTTGGCCATTTATCATAATAGTATTGGGCCATTTATCATAACAGTATTTTGCCGTAATATCATAATAGTATTGGGCCATTTATCATAACAGTATTTTCCATTTATCAGAATTTATCATGCATGCCAAATATATAAAGTGGCTATGTTCAATATTGAATAATGTTCTCCCTTTTTAACGCTTATTACTTCCCTTAAATCTGTATTTTTTACCGTAGACCGTAAAGGATGACCTTGACCTTTTACCTCAATGTGTTTGTCAGAAACACAATGCCGCCTATACTGCGCCGCTTTGATTTATTTAACAAAAATATATACCTGGGCAGGTCAGATAACTATGTCCATTTAAAGCTTATTACTTCCCTTTACTTTGTTTTTTGCACCCTAGACCTTAAAGGATGATGTTCACCTTGAAATTTTACCACTCAAAATGTGCAGCTCCATGACACACACATGCATGCCAATATCAATGTGCTATCTTCAATATTTAAAAAGTTATGGCCAATGTTAAGGTTTTAGCACGACGCCTACGGCAGACGAGCTGGCTATGACAATAGCTCGGGTTTTCTCCAAAAACAGCCTCGCTAAAAATAAGGCCATGTATCTTAATATTTTTATCATAGTAGTATTTAACTACTTATCATAACAGTATTTGTCCATTTATCATTATAACATTTGGTCGTTGATGATTTTATTATTTGGCCATTTATTAAAATAGTATTCAGCCATTTATTATAATAGTATTAGGCCATTTATCATTATAGTATTTGGCCATTTATCATAAGAGTATTTGGCCATTTATCATAATAGTATTTGGCCATTTATCATAATACTATTTGGCCATGTATCGTAATAGTATCGTAATAGTGTATGGCCATTTATCATAATATTATTTGACCATTTATCCTAATAGTATTGGGCCATTTATCATAACAGTATTTTGCCGTAATATCATAATAGTATTGGGCCATTAATCATAACAGTATTTTCCATTTATCAGAATAGTATTTGGCCATTTATCATTATAGTATTAGGCCATTTCTTAGCCCATAATTGTCTGGACCAGTTTAATACGTTTGAACTTTAAGAAAGGCTACAGGTATTTAATCCAGAGATACAATAACAACACGACACAGGAACTACCTAACAACTTTATATGGTTCAAACATTCACTTGTACTATAAATAATATTATCTCTGTAATACAGACTCATAGGCATCAAGTAAATAAACAAAGAGGTATGTGACAATATGTATAACATGTATACTCCCTGAATGAATGTCAGCAAATTTGTAAAATGCAATACTTATGCTACACACAAAATTGCTCTATGCAATTTTTGTACATGATATTATCACGAGATTTAGTTGCCATAACCACAAACAAGTACATCAATGAAAAAATAATATCAGTGTAGAGACAAATTGAAAAATACCGGTATGTATAAATCAAATAATAATATATGAAAATGAAAGCATGAATTCATATAAACAAATAAGAAAATATAACAGTTTACATTTGGTGCCAATAAAATATAACAAAATATTATACAGAGTTCAAATAATACAGTGTTTACATTCATTATTTTAATCCACTAACCCAAATAATTTTAAGTAAAACTGGTAATCATCATGTTAAATATTTGCTAGCCTGACCATCATAAAAACCTTGCTCTGTGAATACTTGGCTAATCAATGCATATAAAGTGGTCTAATCAATGCATATAAAGTGGTCTAATCAATGCATATAAAGTGGTCTAATCAATGCATATAAAGTGGTCTAATCAATGCATATAAAGTGGTCTAATCAATACATATAAAGTGGTCTAATCAATGCATATAAAGTGGTCTAATCAATGCATATAAAGTGGTCTAATCAATGCATATAAAGTGGTCCAATCAATGCATATAAAGTGGTCTAATCAATGCATATAAAGTGGTCTAATCAATGCATATAAAGTGGTCTATTAATCAATGCATATAAAGTGGTCTAATCAATGCATATAAAGTGGTCTAATCAATGCATATAAAGTGGTCTAATCAATGCATATAAAGTGGTCTAATCAATGCATATAAAGTAGTCTAATCAATGCATATAAAGTGATCTAATCAATGCATATAAAGTGGTCTAATCAATGCATATAAAGTGGTCTAATCAATGCATATAAAGAGCCATCACAGGTTAGCCTGTGCACTCTACACGATAATCATCACTCCACTTTAATTGCATTTTCATAAGAAGGAGGCCTCTTTTCAGGGATAACCAATTAAGACGGAAAGAGACGTCCCTGATTAGCATGTGCGCACTGCAAAGGCTATTCTGGGAAGACACTTTACGGTCATGCATGAATCCCAGTTTTCCAAGAACACGTCTCATTATGTACACATATTTGATTTCTACTGTTCTAGACCACATTAAATTTCGGTATCTCATAGTCAGTGCAAAGACTGATAGGGTGAAAATTATCTCCACAAAGTCTTGAGCAATGTTCCTAGGTTACAGACACATAAGCCCAGCCGTTGTGAGAAGTGTAGCTGCTAGCAAGGCATAGCCGGTCTGGTAAAGCTGCTCAGTCGAGTAGCCCTTTCCTGTGTCCCAGACCTGGAATTGAAGAACTACCACATTAAGTTTCACTTGAAACACATTTATTGAAGCTTAATTGAAGTGAAAGTGACTAGTCTAAAGGTTATTGAAACACTCAAGAGTCCCGAGTCTGTTTCCTGGGTAGATCCAGTACTTGGTGTCTTTGGGGTAGATCTAAGAACGCTCCCACAATTGGGATCGCACGCATGACCTCCCAGTTACTAGGCCGATACTTCCACATGGCGACCTCTTATACCACATTGCACAAACCTACCCAAATTTGAACCACGGGAATCCTTTGTACTGATAAATTTCAGATTTTAAAATGTTTAATCTTCATATATACAATTTTTGATACAACACCTGTAATTGTACTGGTCCCCGGGCTAGATCAGTTGAGTAAGAGATAATTGATACAGGTAGCTGAGAGTGTGAATTGCATCATGACATTATACATTTTGTTGGCATTATTGATTACCCATTCACACATAACTTATGTGACATGGCTGGGAATAAAACCCACGATCCATTGATACTTAACTACCCCGGTATTGATTTTCTTTCTCGATTAATTTTTGCAACAATATCACTAATTTCATATGATACAATTAACGTACAAAAACTGGGTTTTGAAGACGTAAAAATTATACAATTATGCTGTCATGTGATATTGTCTAAGAAGCATATTTAATTATATTATAAAACAAGTATAACATTATATATTTATTATGTTTTATAGGTATAAAACAAGAATTAAAAAAAAGAAAGAAACAAGAGATGTGTTCGTCAGAAACACAATGCCCCCTATTGCGCCGCTTTGAAATATTATTTTTTTACTTTTGACCTTGAAGGATGACCTTGACCTTGAACTTCCACTACTCAAAATGAGCAGCTTTATGAGATACAAATGCATGCCAGATATCAAGTTGATATCTTCAATATTGCAAAAGTTATGGCCAACTTTTAAGTGTTTTTTTTTCAGCCTGACGGACTGACATACTGACTGACGGACAGTTCAACTGCTATATGCCACCCTACCAGGGGCATAAAAACAAGACATGTGTTAGTCAGAAACACAATGCCCCCTACTGCGCCGCTTTGAAATAAAATTTCTATTTATCATTTGGCAGGTATAGAAATCATCTCCCTTTGAAGCTTATTACTTCCCTTGGATTTTGTCCAATCCAACCGGGGGGGGGGGACCAAGTCAGACATCACTGACAACCAAGGCCTGTGGTTTATCAAAGAGATCATAGCCAGAGTTCAACATGTATCTATGGACATAAGTCCACAGGTATGTAATGAACCCTACCATTCACAAATTAGTACAGGAAAGAAAGGATAATTATATCATTTAAAAAATAACCTTTGACAAATCAATCATTTCAGTTATAAATAATCAAAATAAAAAATCTGTACAGTCACTGTGAAAAGAACTTAAATTCTTGTTATGGAAATATATAATTGGAGATTTATAATTATATAAATTACTTCCCTTGAAAATAATTGTGTCTAACAAATCTCTATTTTTAGTAGCAAATAATTAAAAGCCACTACCGTGACTGAAGATTCACCACTCAAAATGTGCAGCTCAATGACGTACACATGCATCCAAATATCAAGTTGGTATGTTCAATATTGAATAATTATCTCCCTTTAAAACTTATTACTTCCCTTGGATTTGTATTTTTGACCTTAGACCTTAAAGGATGACCTTGACCTTTTTCCACCATGTGTTTGTCAGAAACACAATGCCGCCTACTGCACCGCTTTGATTTATTTAACAAAAATATATAATTTGGCAGGTCAGATAATTATGTCCATTTAAAGCTTATTACTTCCCTTGGATTTGTTTTTTTTGACCCCGAAACCTAGTTTTTGACCCGGCATGACCCATATTCGAACCTGACCTAGATATTGTCTAGATACAACTTCTGACCAAGTTTCGTAAAGATCGGATGAAAACTATTTGAATTAGAGAGCGGACACGAAAAGTGTGACAGACTGACAGACAGACAGTGCGAAAACTATATAACCCCTTTTCTTCGAAAGGGGGCATAAAAATCGAATCCACAACTGGGCTCGAACCACTAATCCTCGGAGTAAAAGTCAAGCGCTCAAACCACTCAGCCATCCGTACTTGCATAGCCCAAGATGTATTTTAATTACGCTATTTATAAGCAATCTTCGTAATGTCAAAAAATATAACAATACATCTCTCTAAATTATTCAATCCTTTGGTGTTTGTAATTCTTTGTAATTGTCAATGTTTTTTTGTGTCAAATGATGCATATAATGGATATTTTAGAT
This sequence comes from Dreissena polymorpha, assembly GCF_020536995.1. NCBI lineage: Eukaryota > Metazoa > Mollusca > Bivalvia > Myida > Dreissenidae > Dreissena > Dreissena polymorpha. The sequence continues at coordinate 97,214,390 of NC_068363.1, forward strand.
CATGGTAAATGTTCAGTATTACTATTTCCTTGCAAAAATCCTAACATAACTACAACAAAAATTTTTGAGACTGAAACATTTGTTTTTACATTTTGTCAATTTTCCTCAACGTGAAAATGTCCCTTCATAAGAACATTGATAAGATCTTCTGTTCTTCAAGTTTTCAACAGACTGATTTATTATGTTATTTGGGTTCCAGCAAATCTTTATTGCATGGATCAATCCAGGATTTAACAAGAAATGTGTTTGTCAGAAACACCATGTCCCCTTTTGCACCGCTTTGAAGCTAAATATTTGACCTTTGTCCTTGAAGGATGACCTTGACCTTTCTCCACTCAGAATGTGCAGCTCCATGACATACACATGCATGCGGAATATCAAGTTGCTATCTTCAATACTGCAAAAGTATTCATTAAATGAGCGATTTTGACCCATATATTTGACTTTTGACTTTGAGGGATGACCTTGATCTTTCACCACTCAAAATGTGCAGCTATATGAGATACACATGCATGCCAAATATCAAGTTGCTATCTTGAATATTGCAAAAGTAATTGCAAATTTTAAAGTTGGGGCAAACAAACAAACAAACACACAAACCAACAGACAGGGCAAAAACAATATGTCCCCCACTATAGTGGTGGGGGACATAAAAAGGCATGATGTTCTTTGCTGAAAGAGGCATCTACAACTTCCTTCTAAAAAAATATCATATCTTTCTTCCTAAATTATAAAGCATAATTCGCTCCCTTTGTTCAAAGATGAACCAGGTGATATTAAAATTTAATGTCACATGGTACCTTTGCACCGATCGGGTGATATATTCTTTAAAACAAATAAGGGTAATAACTTCCCAATGTACTCACAAAATGTCTTATGCTGGCCCAAAAATGGAAACTGAAGCAGAAAGCCAGGTTCAGCTTGGCAAATGTAACCGCTCTCTGAACTAATGGACCAGAGTTCTGTAGAAGTGCATAATAACCCGCGAAATCCTTTGTGCCAAACAGGTAGATCATGGGCGCAGCAAAGAAAGCTGAAAATGGCATAAAAGACATTGAAATGTTAGGAATATTGATCATGTCTGATAGAAACATAAACTGATTTTCAAAAACATAATAAACAAGAACTGCTTTAAAGTGAGTTTGTGAAACACAATGCCCCCACAGAGCTTTGAAGCAGCACCACAGCTACCGGTATTTATATATAATAAGAGAAAATTGTCCAAGGCCCATAACTTCGAAAACAAGAGCACCGCATAACGGGTGCCACGCTCGGCTGCGAAAACTTGTCAGAATTTATATTTTTTTTAGAGGTCACAGTGACCTTGATCTTTGACCTAGTGACCCAAAAATGGGTGTGGGGTGTAGAACTCATCAAGGTGCATCTACATATGAAGTTTCAAAGTTGTAGGTGGAAGGACTTTGATTTTAGTGCCTATGTTCAAAACCTTTACAAACCTTGACACGGACGGCGGACACGACGAGCTGGCTATGACAATACCTCGGGCTTTCTCCGAAAACAGCCGAGCTTAAAATCAATGGACTGGAACAAAACTCACACTGCATCTTTAGGTCATGTAAGTGGACTTGCAAACCTAAAATTAGCTAAATATCTGAAAGTGTTTCTAAAAAAACTTCTGAAAACGGTTATTAAAAAGAAAATTTCTTAAGTCAAAGGCCCATTACTTTGCCAAAAATCCAAACCTTTTTGGGGGGAAGTTACGGGTTTCACAAATGAAGCTCTTGGTCTTGGACAACAAACCAAAATATTTAGCTTGTCTTTGAACAAAATTCATTCTTCAGGACAAGCTGATATGTTGTGTTTTCGTGCCCTGTTGCAGTGCCTTGTCCCTTCTTAGAGAATTCCATTTTTCACAAATTTCAGAGGTTCGCAACACCAATATTTAGAAATTTGCAACTTAAGTTTTCACAATTTTAAACTTTGTGACTCAATCTTATACAAGTTTGAAAAGTTTGTGAATCATTTTTTACTAATTGAGGGGCCAAAGCCGCTTTACAAAAACCAGAAAAAAGCCCTGTCTAGGTACGATGACCACTTATCAAACTCACATGTATTAGGAATAAGGAAATAATCCGATTTGCCCACATAAGAAGTGTATTTACTAACCTCTGCACCTACCAATCATATACATGTTAGTAGTTACTTATCAAAATTTCATACCATGAATTATAACCAGATTTTTGTAAGTTTTGGGACAATTTTAATTAAGTGGGTTTGATCCTTGCTTGTGTGAGTTCAATATATCTTCTTTGATGACACAAAGTGCTGGTTCTACCCTGGACAATAAATATCTCAAGAGCCTCTAGCACAATTTTACACTTTGAACGCTAAGTATGTTTACTAGACCTAAAGTTCTGGTTCTACCCAAAATATTAAATATCTCAAGAGCCTCTAGCACAATTTAACACTTTGAACGCTACCGTAATTACTCTATGTTTTCGGACACTATGTTTTCGGACAATAATTATTTTTGGTGACTCATGATTTTCGGACAAACAAGTTTTCGTCTATAATTAATGTCTCTAAGTTTTTGACAGTATATTTTACAGCGCTATTTTACCAAATTTCGGTCCTGTTTTCGATATCTAATGACACTTGGATCATGGGGTTTTACAACCAGATTAACATCATAAAACATGGCAGGTGCATACCTGAGGGCAACAGACCATTACATTTGCGTTATAGGGTAAATAACCTTGTAAACCAGTATTAAACAATGGTTTCGCCCGATAGCATAAGCGTTATGACAATTACCAGGGCTAGTGCCATTTCACAGGTCTATTATCTACCGCAATGGTACTACCCCTTCTCAGTAAAATAACTGTGACAAATATTAAACGCTTCAAAGTGTGATGCACCCTATTGCAAGTTTTACCAACAATGGAAGGTGTTAGACAACAACTATCGGAAATGAACAAACAAAGAATTCATAGTTTGCTTTTTTATTGCGTTAATTACAGGTTCTTACTAGCGAGTATCGGTACATCACATGCTCATCTTTGAACTCGTTGGTCAAAGCACAAAATTGTAGTAACTTTCTGTCAAATAAATTAAGCATTTAAAATTATTTAAAATGCAGTGCAAACATATATAACTGTAATTTATACTTTACGACATGTTATTTTACAAGCACATGCTATTACCGGTAGTCGTTGATACAACTGACGCTATTTTCGGACACTTCAATTTTCGACTCTAAGTTTTCGGACACCTGTATTTTGTGAATATTTTTATTGTATGTAAGTTTTCGGACACGAAAACAAAAAAAATATTTTTAAGTGTCCGAAAACATAGAGTAATTACGGTGAGTATGTTTACTTGACTTAAAGTTCTGGTTCTACCCAAAATATTAAATATCTCAAGAGACTCCAGCCGAAGTTTACACTTTGAACGCTGAGTATGTTTACTTGACTTAAAGTTCTGGTTCTACCTAAAATCTTAAATATCTCATGAGACTCAAGCACAATTTTATACGTTAAACGCTAAGTATGTTTACTTGACCCAAAGTTCTGGTTCTACCCAAAATATTAAATATCTCATGAGACTCCAACACAATTTCACACTTTGAACGCTAAGTATGTTTACTTGACTCAGAGTTCTGGTTCTATCCTGGGCATTAAATATCTCAAGAGACTTCAGCACAATTTTACACTTTGAACACTTAGTATGTTTACTTGACTCAAATTGCTGGTTCTACCCAAAATATTAAATATCTCAAGAGCCTAAAGCACAATTTTACACGTTGAACGCAGAAAATATTTTCTATTAACTAAATTTTAATTGTTAACTACAAACCTCCTGTGACGATACTGGCCGTGATTCTATTTGATATCGACAACATCATAGGGATATGATATCTGAAAACAAAAAGTTACAGGGTTAAAATGAATGTTAAGAAAATAGAACAGCATGTCAAAAGAGATGTATGGGAGTAAAACTATAATTACTTTACTTTTTATGTGGTGTTACTAACTTTCTTAGTTAATTTTAACAAAATCAGTTATACTTTTTGTAAGCAGATGAAGAACATTGTCCATTTTGGGGAATAATCTATGTTTTGCCCAAATTTGCAGCAAAGATTTATATTAAATATGTTATATCGTAAGTGGCTCAGTTTTTTTACACCCAAATTGTCTACAACAAATACACACACTAAAGGTCGCTGTGGTGTAATGGATATGGTGTCCACCTAGCGACCGGGAGGTCACGGGTTCGATCCCCGCCGTGGGAGCGTTCTTTAGATCTCCCCAAAAGACACCAAGTACTGGTATAGGCCCAGGAAACGGACTCGAGAGCGTTTATATAAGCCTAGGGCTTTCGATGCAATCGAGCTAAAATAAATAGGTTTAAACTAAACTAAATACACACTTGTTTTATCAGAGTCTACCACTATTAAATTGTTGAATTATTTCTGTAAAAAAAATATTATAAAAGCTTCAAACTTGACAAAACCTGCCATTTCTTACTTGTATATACTAAGATGTGGTGAAAGTGGTCTATTCCTTTGACTGTTTTTCTTCCAATACTTGTCCATCTTCATCCCAGCTTTCTCAGCTGATGTGGATGCTGATGTCAAGGAACCACACTGAAAATTGTTGTCACATTTCAAATTTCCTTCTTTAAACAAGCATTGATCAGGGTAAAATAGGCTTGAGCATAAAGTGTTGTCCAGGATTAGACACCACTCTCTGGTTTTATTGTATTTTTTTATTAAAGGAAATCTCATGTTAACAAAAATCATGTCTAGGCACACATGTGATTTACGAAAAAAGAAAAGTTTTAAAGTACTGTATTTTTTTACAAGTATTAGTTTATATTGATTATAATACCACGGCTGGTATATTATATTACTTGAAACAAGAAATATCTTTAAAAAGATATACGGTGTTGATGTTTTAATGTTTTGCAACCAGTGAAAGGAGATGGAATGAAGAGACCATGTATTTTAATGAAGGTAGTGAGTGATAATATATTTTAATGTCTTAACAAATAAAATGAAGAACAAGAAGAGGTGAATTTGTATGTTTTATTGACAATAAGTATTGTAATGACTAAGTTTTCATAGTTGAACGGGTAGTACATTAGTTTCAGTAGGAAAAGAAAACATATTCGCCACTGAAAAACAATGAACATGATGTTGGAAAAATAAAAAATAATAATGTGTTATAATGTGTACAGATGTTAGTAGAATGTAAACATAAAAGACTCAATATTGCAAGCATCATAGTGATATGATTTTTTTGCAGAAAAACAGAATTTTATATAAAAAAAATAACAAAACAAAGTACAAAGAAACATATTTACACTAATAAACGCAAATATGGATTATAATAAATCAAAGACAGATACATTTCCAACACCTATATATTTCCTTAGTATTGCCGGCTACCCCTCCCAAACCCCCGGTTTGTCGATAGTGGCAAACAACTGCTTACGGGTAAAGTGCAATCTAGCCTGTAATTGTAGTGTGGCCGCTTAGGCATGTGAACAATAGATTATAGATTCTTTTAATTGTACAGACATGTGATTAATGCTATACTGCTTCGTAAACTAAGGAGAAACGTTTCGATGTTATGTTTAGAGGATGTTTTGTATCATGACAGTTTTTAATTTACTGTAATTTACATGTAATTTACAATATATTCATATTTCAGTTCAAATGATATGCATCCAATGTTTTAGTATAGGAACCAGACTACCAATGTTTACGGTGATTTTTAGATGGGCGCTTTAGCGCCCGTCTAAAGTGCTTAGTGTGAAATTCAGGTCGATACGACTAGGTATGATTAACCCAATACCCGATTGCGTATCCGCGCAAGAAAGAGTTGTATAATTTATGCAAGAGGTTTGAGTTCTCCAAATATGTGTATTCACAAATGGCAACATTATATTAATATCGTGTTACATTCAATATTTTCGAACGGTGTTTTATAGAAAAGAATCAATAAACAATGATCGTATTGTACGTGTCGCGGAGGAGATTGTTTATGAATGATTAAAATAGTCCACTTTCTGCTGCGTGTGCGTGACGTAGTATTTTCGCTCAGCTCATTCATAAATCTGAGGCTGGCGATAAACAAAGGGGAGTCCGTGTGAGAATAACGCAGTAGTATAAGGTTACGCTTGTTTATATTCACAGGTCTCAATTAATAATACGTTGACCACGAGTTCAACAATTATAACAGGGATACGATAGACAACATAAAAAAATGTTTCATTATCGCTGAAACTGTTAAAAAACATTTAAATATTACAATAATATTCTCTAAAAAATGTAGTCTTGCTGTTTTGAAATAAGGTTTGGAATTTTGTTTTCTAAATAACTTAATTCAAAACAAAAGTTTAATTATAGTGTTTTTGACTTGTTAGTCGCATATTTACCGCATTATAATGTGTGTTATAATAGGCAAACCATACATTAGTAAAATTCAATCTGCCTTCGCACATATAAGGAATGGGTCAATTAGGTGCTGCGTTTCCTTTGCTTACTTCAGTTAGAGGTCAATTATTTAAGTAATAGCAATCACAATGCTCCGACTTCAAAGGAATTGCGGAGCTTTCTTACATAATAAAAGTCGTAGTCGCATGGTATTTGCGTTTTGCGTCCTATTTGGTCACGTGGTTCTTTTTCCCGGTAGTTTTGGCATTCATGATATATGAGGCTATTAATAGATGCGTCTGTCGATAAACAATGGTAAGTTTACGGGTTATAACAACGCAATAGGTTACGCTCTCGCATACAACTCAATGACGTAGTACAGGTCGTAAAATGAGAGATTCGGGAAAAAGTTGACGCTTATTTATATCAAAGACCCATATTATCTATAGGTCTTTGTTTATATTCTCAATGTATAAAACGTTGAACATAAGTTCAACAATAACTTCAGCGATACGATAGACAAAAAAAAGTTTCATAATTGCTAAACCCGAATATAACAATTTATAATAATAATACGAATGCAATAGCAAAAGGTTAGTAGAAGGTTAAGCTTGTTTATATTCACAGTTCTCAATACATAAACATTTGGATATGAGTTCATGAATTACTACAGGCATACTATAGGCTACCTCGAAAATGCTTTTTAATCGCTAAAACCGAAAACAACCTAATATATTATATTAAATATATGTATAACAATAAACGTCTTTTAAAAATGTAGTCGGCGTATACGCTGACTTTGAAATAAAGTTAGCAATTTACTTTTCTAAATAATTAAATACAATTAAACAAAAGTTTAACTATTGTGTTGTGTTTTTCACTTGTAAGCTGCATATTCACCGCATGAAATGTGTGTTAGCATTGTCAAACCACACATTAGTGTGAGTAAAATAAAAAATATACTACGGGAGAGCACTTCATATGTGTCCTCATATGCCTTGTTATGAGTATCTTTCTTCACTATCGAAATATATCGTATGTTTATATTTGATTTAAACGCAGTTTTCTTTCGACACATTTACATCACACGTCAATAGCGCCGTCATGCGAAAATGGGTCTTATGCGTTTCGGCAAGCGTTTGTTAAACCCAACATGTGCTTTTGCGCAGTCAGGCCATAGGCGACGCTGTTCGCTTTAAAATCACATATATATATATATGTTATGTTTCTCCTTAACAGAAGGAGTGATAGCTGAGTGGGCTATTTATATGATGGGCGCATATGGAATAAGACCCATTTTCACATGACGAGGGTCATTACAAATCTCATTGCGAATTGAAAATGCCACATTTAAGAACAATGCTTTTTGATACAAAATTGAATTGAAAATAGCAAACTTGTTAATAATGGCAGCCTATCCACACATTAAGGAATGATTTCCAGACGTGCTGACCAAGTACGGCAAACATTGTGGTATGATAATTAAACGATTTTCTCTTATCGTGACACTATACTATTTCGCTAATGATTGTTTTCTCATCTTGGAGGCGAAAGTGAAATTCTGCGAGATGGATTGTAACGCGTAATTGTAACACGGCCACAGTTTGTGTCGTTTGAGCATACAGAGAGTAGTCCGGAATTCCTTACACTGAACAGTGCTACATCCTTTGAATTGAGCACATACGCAGTGATGTTGCAAAAATTCAGAGGTTGTATCTCGAATCAGCTTATTAAATATTCGAAAATATTCATGCGTGTCTGTTGGCGTTATGTAAAAGTCACTAAGATGAAAACTGAAACAGCTACGCCTAAAAGCGCATGAGTGCTCTATACCTATGTTTATGTTAGCGTTGTTGACACCGTGTGAACTGCTCGGGTAATAAGTAAAGCATAAACAGCAATGTTTATATACTTTTATTCCTCCATATACAAGATACGAAGATTGTTGTATATTTTGAATCTGTATATGGTGTCAAAAATCAAAAGTTTTGTACACGGAACTTTCATTATGAATTTATATTCTTGGTGAGATAGTCATTTGATATTAGAAAAAAATATTCCTTTAATATGATGGTGACTGCATATTTTCTTTATATTAAGTTATCATTACCATTTTCATCATACTTTCTATGCTTTCAGAACTTCCAAAAAGCATGTTGTTTTTATTTTGTCTTAGTTATTTCTATTAAATAATAAGGATGATAAAAAATGCACACAAAACTCGACCCGTGCGCTATGACACACACTTTATAAAGTTGAATGGCGTGTGTTCATTTCAAACTTGCGATTGATTTTCAAAAATGAATTGCGTGTTAAATTATGCAATAGCGAACATCTTCAGTGCCTTCAGCGCTTTGATTGTATTATTAGCCAATGCACAATTCGGATTTATTTATTTTGGACCTATCATGAATGAAGGTCATCTAAGGTCAAAGTTGACGTTAAACAGCTACGCCGAAAATGTTGTTAAATTTTCATGTTTTCAGTATATTTGGTAATAAATTTTACTGGGTACCAGGTAACTACGGTACTATAAATAACGCAAGTAGATTGATCACAATATCGTTACATGGCAAACCCAGGAATGCAAATTGTGCATTGGTATTGAATTGTATATAGTTTATATATAAAATGATCCATCTACTTGCGTTTTTTGTAGTGTATATCATTATGTCACATAATTTCGCGAAACACTTTCGATTTCACATCGTGAAATTTTATTACAGAATATACTGAAAATATGGACTTTTTTCAAGTAAGGTAATATACCACTTGTGATATTTTAATCAAAATAAACTAATAATTGTAAAAAAATACCAAGTTATGATGCAACTTATTCATCATAATTTTGATATAAAAGGCTTCCGAGTTGCAAATTGTATTTGTTGAATTTAAATTGCTCACCATTTTTGAAGGCACGCCAACCTTCCAAACAGCTGTTGGTTATTTAGTCCAAGCCTGAAAATCAACATTATAAAATCAGAAACAAGACAACTTCTAACTTCTAAGTTCTAAATTGTAATGTCGTGTAAACATGACCTCCAACCAAAGTTACATAACGGGTATTTACTATTAATTTTACATTTTGATTCGCAGTTCTTATAACTGAGATTAAGAAACTGTTGTTTTAAAGTTTTCGCTAATTTGTTAACATTTGTTCATTTAATTTCAAGACATGTTTAAGGATTAATAAACATTACCTCAACGCCGATGCCATTGCTGTTATGTTGACAGAGCGCACTTTCAGGTTACAAAATAGTAAAAGATTGCGCAAAAAAGGTTACATTCCACTATAAAATGGCATAAAAAAGGTGCAAAACCAGTCAATTTTTTATACGAGTGGAGTTCTTTCTTGCCAATCTCATGACTTGCCTTTGTGTTGTTTAAATCGATAAAGCTTAAAATGCCCTGGAAGAAAATGTATAGTTTAAGGTCTCTATGTTCAAAATAGTGCATGTTTAGACGTAAAAGTTGGCTTGTGTAAGGAAAATATGTGGCATATTGTGATATTGAGACCCGGCTTGAATAAATGTGATTACGTTCGCCCTTGCTACGTGTTCCCCCCGTGTAACGCTCACCTCGTAAGGCTTATTGGGATTACAGCCCAAAAAAGCAGAAAGGTTGACACAATCAACGCCCTTTTGTTAAAAAGGACGCTAATCTTACATCTTTGAACATCTATATTCATTATACGCAATATACTACAGGGAAAATGGACCCGGGCGAACACGTAAAGAGGGTGAACTATGTGTGCAATATAAATCAGAAAACCGGGAACCGTCAAGTTTGAAAAGCAGACGGCATGGTATGTGCAATGGTTTTAAAACTAGAACAGGGTCGTCAAATGTACCACCAACTGATAGTTATACATCGGAGCGAGATACACATTTGTAACGATGCTCAGGTACGACGAGGCAGCTGCCGCGACTTGAATTTTCGTACCAACAGCAAAATATTCGTTGTCAGACAATCGATTATCAGGTAAATGCCAGTTGCTGCATAATGAAATTATTTACTGCAACTGAAGGAAACGTTTAAAAAAAGCATTATACCATCTTCGTCGGTTGTTTAAATTTTACCATGTTCCGTATGCAAAGCAAAGCGTGCCTTCTACTACATTTGCGATACTGAATATAGAAGTGTCATATGTTCTCAGAAACGTGTTGCATATTAATTATTGCCCTTCAGTTCTAGTTTACGCAAATGTAGCTTTTGTTCACTACTACATGTAGTTTGGGACGACAATTCAACCGAAGTTTTAGAATGAAGAGGAATCTCGGAGTTGACTTCAAAGTCTTTTCAACGCCGTCAGTAAAGCTCAATCGGTCGTTGTTGGCTTAGGTACTACTTACCGTATAACAGCTACGTCTCTGCTTAAAAGTATCCCATGTATCCTTAGGTTTAAAATAATGTACCACGGTTACGGAAAATATGCTTAAAGGCAACCGACTATACTCCTGTGTACTTTTTGGTATATTTTGCTTGTTCTCGTGGCGTCTTTTGTCGCGATTCCCTATAAGAACGCATTATGAATCATATTCCGATTCTTTGTGTGTGTGTGGGGGGGGGGTAACAATGATTAGTTTAAAACTAGTAAATAGCACATAACTCTTACATACATTTTAACGAAAAGAAGGCAGTACAATTAATTGGTAGTTATTATAAAGAAATGATATACATATACTTTATTAGGTATTTAACGTATTTATTGTTACTGAAGCTCAAGGCGAGCACAATTCTTTTACAGAGGCATGCTCCCGCACCCATATAGTGCCTTGGCTAAAACTTGCCTCTTGCTACGCCAGAAATGTATATGCATTTCATCGCAATTTTTCCGTTTCTCTGCCCAAACGCCAAGTATTTACATGACGTACTTGCGAACGAACGCTTCTCTTTAAGAGTCTCGATTATTTTCATTTTGTGTTAAGATTATTTAGATAATTAAGGGGAGAATAATTCTACGTGTTTAAAAAAACTTATAGGCACTAGTTATACACATTCGAGTGGTTCGTTTGATCATGGATAAAGATAAAAACAAACAGTGTGAAATGTTATTTTTGCGGGCAAATTCGTGCAAACATTTTCAGCTGACTAAAGGTTGTATTCAGGGCTAAAGCTAACTTACTTTATGTGTTTGTTTATCACTCGGGCTGTAGACCGCTGGGTACTAATACTATAGCAAAATTACTTCATCGATTTTATATCCCTCGTCGAAAGGCGTATGAATATATAAATGGTAGGTGAAACTCCATCCGTGCGTGAGTGCGCCGTCCGTCACACAACCTGGACCCTTTTAGATTTTAGTAAACTCTGTTAAAGTGATATTATGGGAATTGTTCACTGTTGAATTAAGATGAAAAGAATTAACAGGTCAAAAGTGTAAGTCAAAATGTGGTAACTGACCAATTATCCGCAACTCATCTTGCTACCAGTTGTTTATTAAAAATATATTTTAGATTCGATATTTTACGTGACTCACCCAGTCCTGTAAGCCGAAATGATCCGTAAAACAAAAGTGTGTCTTTGTGTCGTATAAACGAATCTGCACTAAACCTAAATTTAGGCTCACATTGTACATGCATGATCAGTTGTCAAACGAAAGTACGGCTGATATTCAAATGCATTATTTTTTCTTTCCGTCGACAGATGTGAAGTGAAAACACCAAATATAAACAAAGGTTGATATAGACCCCTATAAACTGTAAGATGCCAATAATTTCGCTTTGACGTTAGAGTTGAAAACTGTATGACGTTTAGTGTTCTGTAACCGAAATTATTTTTTTCGCTATTTGTTATTCTCTCCGGTCAGAGCAGGTTGGCGGTGGATTCAATATTAAGGACGGCGACTTGTGATTGGTCGGTCTTTATATTACTGGCAATGTGATTGGCTGAATGATTGTTACTTAGCATCAACAGAAATAGTTTACATTCGCGATATCGAATTGCCGTGTGTTGATTATGAAGTGTGTTAATAATCAAGTGCAATTATTTTAAAAGCTCAACAAACGGTATCCTGTTCCTACCCATCCGATGCCATTATTTCAAAAGGATTTTACAATTTAATAGGTAATATATCTGCCATATTCATTTTGATTCACTTGAGGTACTAATTCGTCCTCAGACCACGTCGTACTTGCATGTTGAACGTGTGTTACTTTCAGTTCATTGTACATCATCTTAAATGAAATTTTCATTTCATTTGTATGGTTAGGTTTTACATTTATTTTTATAAATAGTTACGAAACGTTCCATGTATATTTGTCACATGGGCATATTTTTTTCTTTATTGTCATTTTGCGGAAACTATGAAGTCACTTTCAGATACTTCCATTGCTTGTTTTGGATAATAATTTGGTCCAGCAGTGTATGATGTTCAAATAAATATTCAGAAATTCAGTTTGCATTAAAACAATATTTTTCAGCTGTTTTGTATCGCACCTCACCAGGGCAACAGATAAGATTTCATGTCAATTAGTTTTCACTGCAAGCTTTTTGAAACAATTAGTTTTTCCCTCAAGTCAATTTGTCTAAAAATTGTTTACATTTGATTAAAAACTAACTTTTATTTCTGGATGAGATGAGCTTTTTGATTGTCGGTTACACTTAAGGTGCATTTGCAAGCCCTCTTAAAGGGGCCTTTTCACAGATTTTGGCATTTTTTAAACTTATTCATTAAATGCTTTATATTGATAAATGTAAACATTGGAGCGTAAAAGCTCCAGTAAAAATAAAAAAAAAATTAAAAAAAGGAAAAGAACATTGCCCGGAGCAGGTTTCGAACCAGTGAAACCTGGTGTCCTGACAGAGTCCTGAAGTAAAAGGCTTTAGCTTACTGAGCTATTCCGCCGAGTACACATGCTGAACGTATTTTATACCCTATATAAGCAATCTTCGTAGTTTCACAAAATTTAACGACAAAAACAGAACTCTCCAAATTATTCAATCGTTTCGCGTTGCAACGCTTTATAATTTTTAGGTTTTAAAATCGTCAAAAGATGCATATAATGGCTCTATTAGACCATGGTAAATGTTCAGTATTACTGTTTCCTCACAAATATCATAACTAAAACGAAAATTTGCGAATCTGAAACAACTTTTTTCAATTTTGTCAATTTACCAAAGCGTGAAAAGATCCCTTTAATGTAAGACAAGCCAGGGGAATTCCTTTTTCCACGTGGTTTATTGTTTCTCAGACACTGAATCGCCGCGTTGTTTTGCACTAAATTGTTCCTTTTCTATCGCAACCTGTGAAATTAATTCCGATAAAACACTCTTTACAACGTCTTTGCCAGACGGTTCGTTTCGCGTTACAAATTGAAACATATTAGGCCTGCACGCCACTAATGAAATTTTCTTAGCACGTCCGTGTTTAGAACTAGATGCCGACATTTTTGCGTACATTTTTGACAGGATAAATTTTTTATGTAGACATCGTTCATAAAAACGTTTCACTAAATATTAACTGCACTAAAGGTTACAATATACTAATTCAAATCAAACACAGTACGGAGGGAATTGGTAAAATAAAACTACAAAGAATCAATTGCAATTAGTTTTCCAATTTCATAATCATTTATTGTACGATCGATTTTTCATTTCAATTCGTTTTCTGTCAAATACAAATCGTAAAAACGATAAAACGATCCTTATCTGTTGCCCTGCCTCACTTAGGTAACTGTCTGTCTTAAATAATGTCCAGCAACATGACATGTATTCTGCGTCCAGCTTCTTGAGGCATGCAGTGTGTGCCTTCAAATTTTAGCTTGTTACCACTCTATAGGCAACATTTTTCATCCAATATTGATGAATCTTGGTCATAATGTTTATCAGGACAAAATGTCTAGGACAGGTTTTAATTCTTGGTTACTTTTGTCCCAATCTAGTTCACCTGGTCAAATCTTAAAAAACCTAGAGGTCACAAGTTCCAAACTTTGTTCTGCTCAACAACCAGGTACATTAGTCTAACGCAGGGATTTCAATAGATTTTAGAAACCAGGAGTCAATGACCCCTGGACTGATTTTTTGAGGAGTCAACTTGAAAAATGCTGGGGTAAATTTTGAAGCGCGTTAATTGTGTTTTTGTCTGTATTATTCAAATTTTTAGATACCACAAGAAGATGTTCTAAGAGTAACACAATATCTTAAAAAGTTATACTGCTTTAATTATTAAATACAATACCATGATATATAACACAACATATTTTAATGAATTGGTACACAAAGATAATGACAAAATATAAATAATTTGTGCGAACAATAGCAACTAAGTTTAAAAAAACAAAAACATGTTCCTTTCACAACTTTTATTATTTTTATCCTTGTACTATGTTTATTTGTAAAAACAATAAATGCTCATTAAAATCTACTTCATCATAACACATTTAAGTCTTTAAACACATTTAAGTAATTTAAGATATGTACCGGTAGCACCTTTTCATCACATATTTATCATCATTATAGTATCATCATCCCTAGGGTAGCCTAAGCCCTTTGTAACAAAACACAATCTAAATGCATGGAACACCTTGTATATCTATTACTGTTTATCCGAATAGTAAACATGTCCGAAATATGTACATTTAAGAATGCCTTTTCTGTAGTAGTTTTACTTCAATAATCCAAATTTTCCTTGTTGTTATCTGGTTTTGCAAACCTAATCAAATGTTTGTTAAATCCAGTTAATGCTTTCTCCATTATTGAATCACCATTACTTGTAATTTGAATCTGTTGTTGTTGAATCGCCAGCTTTGAATTGAACGCGGGTTGACTGTTAATTTACAATACGGCCGGCATTTACAATGTCGAAGGTCATGACGTAGCAATTTAATTCTACTCAGATAATTTATATCTTATCGAGGAAATGTGTTTTCTCAATTTTTATGTGTAGTATTATGACTAATTTCAATGAGGACCACAGCGGGATTTATTACCATGGAACTCGAGATGTTAACTGACTGACGCACGGGTCAAATTTTCTATGCGTCAAAATGACGCACGGCAGAAAAAAGGGATGCATCAAAAACGAGTCATATTTAATTTGCTCGCGTCAAAACGCAGGATTCTGCGTCTATTGAAATTCCTGTAAGGTCAATGTCACACTTAAAATGTTTATCACTTGTTGATGTAAAAAAAGACCATCAACATCATGATTTTTCAGAGTTTCAGATTATTTTTCTCCTTTCATCATTGCTTAAGCTTGAAAATTAGTTATAATTAAGTGTGAAACTGCTTCCAGTGGGACCAGCAAATTAACAATTTTCCTACAATTCCGGTGATTTTAGCAAAATGTGTCATATTTCCCCAATGTTTATTAACAATAAATCAATACTATTTTTTGTATTAAACCCAAAAGCAGGTTTTAATTTGAAGATATTTTCAGCTCAACTGCTTAAATGGTCTTTTGAAAATATTTGTTGTGGTTAAATATTGATTCTGCAGTGTTTCCATATCTTAATATTTCTAAAGTTGTAAGTGACTTTGGACAGGTTGAGATCTGGCCCTATCTTTCTCTCTTATCTGTAATTGACATTTGCTGCTCATCATTATGGCAATATCTTTGAACAGTTTCAAGTAGCCTGTTTGACTTTCTGGCTGAAGTTTGAGGAGTCTCTTTATTGAAGATTGTACACTTACATGGTAAAATATGTAAAGCCGTCTAAGATGAATTGACCTATTTTCTATGGGCATCATCTTTAAACATTGATTCGTTCTATACACTCTATAAACGTTTTTTGTTCTTGAACACTATCAATGTTCTTAATGTTCTTTTTGTTCAACATAAAGTTAACATTCATATTTGAATCCTTTTACAGTACCTTAACTAGTGATGTGGTTAAGAAAAAAACAAGAAAAAATAGATTTTGGGTACAACTTAAAGGTACATGTACTTGTTCATAGTTCCATAAAATATCAATTTTCAAAAAAAAGTCATATATTAAAAAATAATGTATGCATTATATTCAAAGAACCAAATAACACAAAATAACACTGACTAAAAAAATTCTAAAAGATATGTTCATCAAATGAAATTGTAGAATTGATAATTTAGCAAAAAGTGTATAATTAACGTAGAGTTTTAACTTAGTTACAGATCATTCAAAAGCCTTCAGAATTTGGTGGTAAAGAGTTAACTTTTGCTTATAGATGCCCCATGTTTGATCTCAAGGGCTGGAACATTTTTCTTATTTTCTTTCCTGCAATTTTAAGTATTTAAAACTATAGTATTACAGTTTTGTTCCTAATGTAATTAAAGACATTATTAAAAAATATCATGATAGCCTGTCAGTGTTTTTTTTC
Source organism: Dreissena polymorpha (assembly GCF_020536995.1). Taxonomy (NCBI): domain Eukaryota; kingdom Metazoa; phylum Mollusca; class Bivalvia; order Myida; family Dreissenidae; genus Dreissena; species Dreissena polymorpha. The sequence goes on from NC_068363.1 coordinate 97,231,086, forward strand.
ATTCAAAATCGGTTCCGCGGGTAACCGGCCCCATTCCCAATGGAAAAAAAGTATATATTTTTCCCAAATGGGAGCTAAAAATTTCCAATCGAAGGTTTCCAAAAAAATATTATTTTTTAGATCTCAATATTTTGTTCATCTCCCATCCATATAAGATCAACCTTAGTAAATATAATACTGGACACACTTGTATCCTCAATTTTGAAGCAGTTGTTAGCAAAACAACAACAACACTAATTTTCCAATTTTAGTCAAAACGCCGCAAATTTTCGCAATCCAAAGGGGTATTACATTTCCAAAATGGTGAAAAAAAACACTGCCTGTGAACAAGTTCCTTTAAACCTTTCCTATTTGGTACCAGGCAGCTTGTTTCAGGGCCGTCGTGGGCCGTCTGCTGGTCAGGCTATATTCTGACCACTTTTTGACAAAAAAAAGAGAAAAGAAGGCTAAGCTAGGAGATGAATTGCTTAATCTCCTCTGGATCAGACATATTTTATCATGCTTCCTTAATATTTAAAAAAACGTCGATTTTCAATACAACACTGATGCTGTTGCAAAAGTGATAAAATCCTGGTATTTCTATTCGTTGTTTTCTGATGGTTCAAACGAGCCACCGTACACTCCATTTTTCCCGGATGTTTATTCCGGAAGATGCAGACGAATTTTTTTCCAAGAAACAAGGAAAGATATCAGAGTGAGTAAAATAATAACCATCGCTATGTTGCAATAATGAAAATACACGATATATGCTATATGCCCTTCGTTCACATATTGAAGGCAATGGTCCAAGAAACCCTTACTTGTAGCTGAACCTAAGAAATGCAATATTGTACCGTAACTAGGACGGTAATGCTTGTGCAGATGTTGATTTCTGCCTGACGTTCAGTTGAAGGTATGAGATAGATCATCTTGTATCAAAATCCTTTGACAATATCTCTTCAAATAAAAAAAACAAAAACGTAAAAAGGGCTTTATCATGGTGTCCCTCTCCACAAAATATTAAACTACGGAAACCCATTCGAGGCTAACCTATCTTTTAATAAAATCTGCCATTTCTAATGAGCATTAATATTATTTTATACTGCAAATAATGAATCTCAATATTAGAAGCTAATTACCACAGAAGGTGCCAACCTAAGTTGGCCAACTGATATTTTGCCAACGTCGGCCCAACGTTAGCATGCCAACGCCAACATCATGCCAACGTGATGCCGACGTTGGGCCAACGTCGGCCTGCAATCTGGGGTATTCATTATTTTCTGTTGCAAATCCAAGACTAAACATACACGAAAATACTTGAACAAAGCCGAAAGATTTATTTGAGCCAATAAATGATCATGGGATATCAAAAAAAATAATTAAAGAGGCTAAATGAAATAAGGTCTTTAAACATCACAGGGTTCGACATAAACTTTTTTTACAGCCAGACCATCGGACCAGCTCCTCTTAAAATGTACTAGCCCAAATCTGATGTCTTCTAGACCATTAATGACATAGCAAATAAACAGAATTGTGTCGTGTAACTGTTTAATCAGGTTTCATCAGACAATTAATAGTGAACACAAGAAAGTTATTTGATGTCCAGAGTAAAATATAATATAAAACTATTTAACAACATAAATTGTTTGTTATAATTTCACTGTTTATCACCAGTTAAACAAATGATGTCTGTACAGCAGGTGACATTTATTAAACGTTATCAAATTCTAGCCTCCTTGACCGCTGTGCTCCATGCTACCACAGCTCCAAGGCCCTCTTCCATCATAATCTGTGTATGTTTTACCGTCTGATTCTTCTTTATTAACTTATTTGTCGGACGAAAATCCAACCTTGAACAAAGCCATTCTTTAAATTACATGCTCTCGTCTGCTACGCGGTCGCCAAAATGTTTACATCGACGATAGCGATTTTCGATAGAAGTCGTAAAAACATGATGTAAAGTTCTATGACACTGTAGAAAATCATTAACTCTTTCAGTGCTGGAACGGAATTTTGAAGGTCTTTGCAAACAGTTTGGATCCAGATGAGACGCCACAAAACGTGGCGTCTCATCTGGATCCAAACTGTTTGCTATTCTGATAGTATTCTTTGAAAAAAATTGAAGAAAATGCTAATTTTAAAAATTCAGCAGACAACATTTTTGCAGACTACAAATATCCCAGCATGCAAAGGGTTAATATTCATGACAACCAATGGAAACAAGCTATTTCTGCGGGAAGCTCTCCTTCGCGTCTATAAATAGCGATGAATCATGTGAATGCTCCGCGTTTATTTATATTCGCTAGTTTTGTTCTGATGTAAATAATGGATACAATAGTTATTTTACACATCAAGAGAAAAAGGTTTTCGGTTAGTTATAGTTATATGAATCAGTATAGATTTTGTATGTACGACCAGTCGGACAAGCTAGCCCACAGTTTTACTAGCCCGACCACCGATCTTACTAGACAATGTCTGTCGGACGTGCCTTAGTGTCGAACCCTGCATCATCTAGTGAAATTCGTTGCCATTACAGCGTAGGGAGCCCGGATACTTTCTCTTTGTGACTGAATTTATTCAGATGACGTAAACAATGACACGCTGAAAGTTCAATTGGAGACATTGAAAACACAATTTTCTAAACAAAACAATTACCAGATCCGACTGCCGCAGGTGCTTGACTATACGCAAGCTTCCACCTACATTGCGGGTGATCTACTCAGATGTTGCGGCACTTGTACGAATCTTACTGACAATGCAAGCCACAAATGCTACAAGCGAGAGGACGTTCTCTGCACTTCGAAGAATTAAGACACATCTGAGAAGCACACTGTCCTAACTAGACTTAACAACCTTATGACTTTGCACGTTCATACGCAAAGAACGGACGCTCTTGACTTTACTAAAATTGCAGAGGAGTTCGTTACTCAAGGAGAATGGCTTAGCTGTGTATTTGGACAATTTTAAAGGTGTTACAGCACTGCAACTTAGCAAATTAACAAACTATTTTCAAACTATTTTCCCTCGTTTATCGCATTTGAAAATAGTATGGAGCCTGGTGCGGCGTGTAAGTGTGTAACTTAGTAATATGGTACACTTTGGCATCAAAACCTCCCAGATGTCATTTAGCTTTTATGTTTCAAAATTTTTCAGGGGGGGGGGGCGCATGTCCGCGGACCCCCCTAGTAGCTTCGCGCCTTTGGCGCTTGCAGGCCTCTGGCACTTAGAGCCTGACCACTTTCAAAAGTCCGACGACAGCCCTGTGTTTTACAAATTTCACACAATCAACATTCAATCGAAACAAGTCTTGCAAACTGTAATGCCATAATATGGCTTCATTAAAACGCTCCAGCTTGAACTTATTCTAAAACTTTTGATCTATTGAAATGTTTTCAGCCATATGTATTTAAATTTTATTATTGGAAAGCAGAGGAATAATTTTATAATAGCTAGATTTTCAGTTTCAAATGCATAATTTGTCAAAGTGCACCTATCTTATAAGGTAAAATCTGTTTAGTGCGTCTTAATCCAGTATGTCTAAAGCAAGGTGCTGTTCTTCCAAAATCCTCCTTTTGAACAATTTAAAATGATGACAGATGTGGGTAAAAGTTTTAATTATTCTGTGGATTCAAAAGGGGACTCTGCAATTCCTTTTCATCATGATTAACATGTCCATGAACTGTTGTGGGAAATCCTTGTCAATACCATGCCCTGATTGTTTGACCTTGGCTTTAATTTGATCTTTGATCTTATCAGTAATAGTTTCAGGTATATTGAACAAGTTAATTCAATAATTTTTAAGTAAGATTAAAGTATGCATGTCTGAGCGCTAAATTGTTGCAGTGACCTATTAAAGCAGGTTTATTTTTGGATTGTGGGGGAAGGGGCCTTTAGCCCTCATGTGGGGGAAATTTTAAGCAGGATTTTCCACTTTGGGGAAAAATTGTGCGCGTGGGAATTTTCGCGTAATTCCCCTTTTGGGGGCTTTGTTTACTTATTCTCCTATTTTTACAATACATTTGTACATGTTTGCACTATATTCATTGTTTTTTTCATAATTTATTACGTTTGGCAAGATTAAATTGAAATAGAATTGAGATATTATAATCATGAGGCACATCTTTCTATTAAAAAAAAAAGGGGGATTTTTGGTTCAGAATGGGAAAAAAAACAGCCTAGTTTGGTGGGGGAAGACGCCGATATTCGGCGTCTGTTATATAAGGTAAAAAAACCCTGTAAAAGTGTTGTAATTTCACGTACGGTTTTGTTAGCTAAAGTGATCATTAGCTGAACAGAAATGGAATAAATAAATATTAGTTCATATAATAATTTTCAGCCTGTATCAGTGTGTTTTTTCACCATTTTGGGAATGGGGCTGGGTTGCGGTGTTTTGACTGAAATTGAGCAATAAGTGTTGTTGTTGTTTTACTAAAAATTGCTTCAAAAGTGAGAATACAGGTGTTTTCCGTCTTATATTTACTAAGGTTGAACTTACATGGATTGGAGATGAACATAATATTGAGATCTAAAAACAATTATTTTTTTGGAAATCTTCCATTGTGAATTGTTAACCAGGTTTTCCGAAGGAAAAAACTGGTTATGAGATTGGCGAATGCGGGCAGGCGGAACAAGGTTGTCGGCTCTCTAATTCAAATAGTTTTCATCCGATCTTTTCGAAACTTGGTCAGATTAGTTGTTACTAGACAATATCTAGGTCAAGTTTGAATATGGGTCATGCCTGGTTCAAAACTAGGTCACGGGGTCACTTAGTGGGTTTTAATCATTAAGCATGTTGTCCGCTCTCTAATTCAAATAGTTTTCATCCGATCTTTACGAAACTTGGTCAGAAGTTGTATCTAGACATTATCTAGGTCAAGTTCGAATATGGGTCATGCCGGGTCTGAAACTAGGTCACATGGTCGAAAAACAGATTGATTTTGAAACATGGGGGGTAATTGTGATTAACAATCAGTAGCAATGCACATTTTGAGTTGCAGTTGTCTCCCTTTATCAGACTTTTTTTTATTGAAAACCTGGTTTTGTGACAATTTTGTTCCTTGTTTCACTTTCATTTGGGAAAATTATATACTTTTTTCCATTATGAATGGGGCTGATTATACCGGACCCGATTTTGAATGAAAAAAACACTGTGTATGGTTTGTAAAACACTGGAGGTCAAGAAGAGAATTTTTCAACTTAATTAGTTAAATCATGAACGGTTGGGATAAGATGGATCATGTACAATGCAAGAACTAAGCTATATTATTTTGCATGGTATAGGCTTATTACTTTAAGAAAAAAAATGAAATCTTAACATAGTTTTTAAGGCAAAAAAGCAAAGTTGTTTTTAGAAGTTTAGTTCCATTTACTACACATGTATAAAAGTAAAAAGAATAAAGACATTGCAAATGAACTGTTGTTAAAACATATACTTAAAGGAAATAGGTATCCTGTATACATTAAGTTAATAGAATTGATAAATGTTGAAAGTAATATAGGTAGGTCTAATTACTTACAGACATTAAGTTTTACCGTGTTTAAGTCCAAACAAATTATAAGAAGTGAAATCTGTACATTTTATTTGCCATTTATTGAAATATTATAGTTGGTTTAAGTATAAAATCTTTGCTGTAATCTTTAATTTGTTTTATTCGATTGAGCAACTTTAAATAGTTTTTGGCATGTGATTTCAATAAATGTCACCATTTATCACTTTTATGGCAAAATTCAATCCCTTTATATTTAACGATTATTGATTATTGATTATTGATTACTTGACACTTTCATTTTCAGCCATTTATAATGTTTAAACTTTAATGCTTGTTTAATGAAGAATATTTACATGAAATATGCATTTGTAATATATCTTCTGTAAAGTGTATCAAATTTGCAAGTCATCCGTTTGGGCAAGTTTACAGGCAAAATAAAGTAAGTAAGTTAAACAGACAGGGTTTACGTGTTAACTGTAATTGAAGAACACAATTAACACTAAAAAAATGTGTTTCTTTATAAATATATAAAAAATATCAATGAACACAATTAAAACAGTACTGTTTTCACCATTTCGAATTACAATATAACTCCTGAATGGGATGCGTTTTCTAAGGTGATTGGTTGACTGAAAAAAATAGCCAATGAAAACGCAGGTATGATAATGCGCCATGATATTTGAGACAACTCTCAAGAAATGCAAATCAGACATATATTTAATTAGAAAGTGCCGGTCGGGGTTTTCAGCCTTATACATGTAGAACAGGGGCCTATTAAAGGCACCTACCCAATTGAAAATTTCTTTAAAATAATGCAAAAATCCCGAAAATCCTAACTTCCACCAGCTTTTTCATTTCCCAAAGCAGTAATTTTAGCGAGAACTCTTCCCAATGAAGCGAGGAATACCCCTTGGTCCTGACAAAAAAACATTGGCCACGTCCATAGAACAATACTGATGACTGATACTTGTTTGATGACACAGAACAGATTCAGCCTAAGCAGTGATTTGTTTGCATAACATTATAGCCTCGTAATGGCTGTTTCCCAATTGCAAAAAGTAAAAAAGGCTCTTTCCCAGAAAATATGCCAAACTTTTCCAGTAAACTCAATAATAGGTTTATTGAATTTATTATATAGCAATTTAATTCCTTAGAACTTTAAGCAACACACCTTGAAATGAAATTCATGTTATAGTAAATTTAAGTATAAATTAGAAACATATTTTATCTATGCCAATATAAGAATTTATCCCATCATCAGACGTGCATTGTTGAAATAAACCACTGTGGAATAAATTTTCCTCTATTTCAGCAGTGCTGAAATATAGATGTCACGCGCGGCGAAGAATGTTCATATTACTCGGAATCAACTATAAAGTTATCATTTTTAGTAAAATCGAATCAGATTCAACAAAACAAACAATTTGATACCAAGATGTAATATATTTTCAACACATAATGCAACTCAAAAAGCAAATAAACATTATTTACAAATATTAAGTGCGCGTACTCGTGACGTCATTATAAACACGTCATACGACACAATGCATGTTGTTTCACGCTAAACATGCAGTTGTTTAGTGTATTTTTTTCATTATTTCTTAACAATCGGGGATGTAGAGATATGATAAACAGAAAAACAGGTTAGTTACTGATCTTTTTGTAATGTATTAGGCTCTACACGATTAAAATAATGAAACAATGTTTGCTTAAAATATCTTTGGGATTTTCCGTCTAGTTCGATTTTCATATTCTATTTTTAAAGAAATAATTTACGACTAAGAACATTGATGGGATAAATCAAATACTAGGTCGGTGCCGAATAAAGCAAAGTTTATCTTGCTTGGCACGAAAATCTGAACCTTTCTAAGCCTCGCAAAATAAACTTTGCTTTATTCGGCATCGACCTAGTATTCTCTATATATCTGGTGGTAACAAGATAGAAATTCATCTCTTTTGCGCTTTAAAACCTAACAATAATCGCGTTTGTCGAAATGGACGTATACGTCTAGAAATCCTACTTTCGGTTTTAAAGCGGTAATGTTTGAAAAACAAAAGAATGACTTGCTAACTAGGCTATATATTTAATTGTATATATCTCAATTAGAATATATATGGTGGTAACAAGGTAGAAATCCGTCTTTTTAACGCTTAAAACTTAAAAATAATCGCGTTTGTTGAAATGTACGTATACGTATAGAAATTCTACTTTCGGTTTAAAAATTAAAAATAAATAATTAATTACTTGCTAACAAGACGCTAGATTTAAAAACAATTTTACACACGTTCAAATTGCATCTACAATGTATATGTATTGATTAACATGTACTTTATTTCAAGGTGTGTGGCTTTAATAATATAAATTTTAGAAAGAAGTTAAACATGCACATATAAACAATTGGTAAAGTGTTATTTATAATCATATTAATAATGCTATTTTTTCCCAATTTCATGGTATATCATGTTTCTTTTGCCCATTCATACAGTAAAATATAAAGCGAAACAAAAGTTCTCTATTACAGATTCTCTTGCGTATAAGCATGATGACCTGTGTTGTTTTTAACCAGGTTTTCCGAAGGAAAAAACTGGTTATCGGAAAACCTGGTTATTAGATTGGTGTATGTCGGTGGGCGGGCGGGCGGAACAAGCTTGTCCGGGCCCTAACTATGTCATTCATTGTGAGATTTTAAAATTATGTGGCACATTTGTTCAACATCATTGGATGGTGTGTCACGCGAAAGAATTACGTCCATATCTCCAAAGTCAAGGTCGCTACAACTAAAAATATATTTATTTTGAAACAAGGGGGGTTACTATGAATAATCAGTAACAATGTTTTTTTTGAGTTGTCTCCCTTCATCAGATTTTTTTTTTAAATTGAAATCAAGGTTGCCACGAGTAAAAATACATTGAATTTGATACAAGGGGGGTTACAATGTACATTTTGAATTGTCTCACTTTATCAGACTTTTTTCAAATTGAAAACCTGGCTTTGTTACAATTTTGTCCCTTGTTTTGGTTAGAATTTGGTGCGGTATTTCTAATGGAAAAAAAGTATGTACTTTTTCCAAATGGAACCTCAAAATTCCCATTTGAAAATTCTATGTTTTTTAGATCTCAACATTTAAAGTTCATCTCTCATCCAGGTTTATAAGTTGAACCTTAAGTTTATATAACATTGAACACACTAAAATTATCAATTTTGAAGTATTTTTAGCAAAAAAACACAATAACACTAATTTCCCAATTTTAGTCAAAACACAATGATTTTTCCCAATCCAAAGTGACCCAGCCATATTCCCAAAATGGTGGAAAAAAAACACTGATGATATTGGTTCACCTTACAGGGCTCAAGGTGATGCTTTTTTTGCGTTCATAGGGTTTTAAATTGTCTATCTTTATGAATCAACTTTTCGCATGCAGGAAATTGCCTTTAGGTCCGGGCATGCCACTGTCACAGTCAGGGATATTTCCACAGTTTTGTGTCATGGCATAATGGGTCCTCTGTCATTCCCCAAGTTAGTCAATGGCTGCAAAAAAAGATTTTTTGGAATTAAAAGAATATATGTACTCCTAAAAGTTTAAAAAATGTCCATCCTAAGTTTGATGTCTTATTCCAACTTTACAGAATACAAAACATTTTAATGAGCTAAACTTGCGTTATTTTGACTAGTTATGGAATTTCTTGCTATTGTTTTAATTACATAATTAAAACATGCTAACATTTTATTTTACCATTTTCACTCTGTATTATCATTTTCAACATTTATTTGAATCTTATTTACCAGTTGTGCTGTTCTTCTCGTTGTTTTTCAAAGAATTTGGTATAAAACATAGGTGTACAATGAATGAAACAAAAGCAAAAGATTCACAATGTTTGAACACATTTGCACATTGATTCATGCATAAACCCGATACTGCCCATAGTTTCTGTTTGCCTGATTCTTATTTGAGCAATTTCATGTTTTAAACTCTTTTTTTCAAATATCTGTGTTTAAGATAATGAGCACCATATCTCTGGCATGATACTTTTTCAAATAGGACCCCTGGTTGAATAAAAGATAATAAAAATGCTTGTGCAAAAAGTAAACAATAATCAATGGGCCATTGAGAATATTGAATTTCAAGAGCCGCTTTAGAGGACCCAACACCTATCAAAGTGGGAATTGATTAAAACTCGATATTGAATATTTTTGACAAGTGTAAACAGTGTTGGTACACTTTAAGAGTTTTTACAGTGGCTGTTCGATTCAATCAGCGTATATTTATAGGTTCTTTAACTGCCATTACTATGAGTTTGTATCAATAGGAAATGTTTATTTTAGTTGTGCAAATATGAATTTAGAGACCTTTTGAGAACGTGAAATTTGGCTAATGCCAAAAAAATTTAAGGGGAGGTTAAATAAATATATTCCATGGACTTTTTTCCATATGGTTTATAAAAATGAATGTAAGTATTGTAGTTTATGATGAGTGTAAACAGATAAATTCTGCATATGTATATTTTAAGCTTTTTCGGGTTATTTTATAGGAGTTATTGGGTCATATTCCACTACAGCAAAAATATCTTTTTTCTTAAAGCTAGTCCGTTAAAAGAAAAAAATTAAGGTCACATTCAGATGTTATACTTCTTATGTAATTTATCAAAGAAATTGACATTTTTTCTCAATTTTATGAAAATTTATGCTATATGGAACATCCCAATGTCATCAAGCCAATAACGTGTACATTTAAAACAACAACTTTTACAGATGTTGTTATTTATTATTTTATTTATTAAAAATATTCATGCATGACATGGTTATGTTGTTATTATTCACATTGCAAATATGAAATCAATAATAAAAAAGCATTAATGTAAACATTAAAATAAATCAAACTAGCATTGAAGAAGAAGAAGAATAAACAAAGAGATAAATCATGTCTTGTTAGCATTTGCGTCAATAACAAATATTACACCAATCAAGTTTCTCATTTGGTTTGATAAGAAACTGCTGATTCATCATACTTTGGTACATGGTTAATTGATTATCCGGGGACACTAAAATATGTATGCATAATATTATGATAAAATCTGTTTTGGGTTTTGGTATCTGTCATTTATCTACGAGACACCGTCAGGCACTATTATACTATTCTACATCAACAGATTGCAGTGTTTGTATGTCAAGTCTGAATATTATTGAATTGATTGTAAACGTTTGCATGTTCACGATTGCTATTCATAAAGATAATTTTTTATTGAAATTTATATAAATGAAAATCAGTGAAAAATATATTTTAGCTTAATATATAACTCGGAACTTGAAGAAAACAATTCAGTTTAAAATACTGCCATTACATGCAGCTTACATGAAAAACTATTTAAAGTACAAGCTAAGTAAAACAACAACTGTACTTTAAAATGCATACAATTATTTATGTTTTTGTTTCTTTCAGAATATGTAAGCTCTGCACCATGCAACAAGTATCACTAAGTTGACCGCAGAGGGAGGGTTAGTTCCTCCCCCCAAGCCCCCCCCTCCCACCCCCTGGGTGTTGACCCCTTTACCAGCCCCCACAGGTGTTAAATGGCCGACCCAAATGTAGCCAAGTTGACGGCCAGCCTAGAGGACCTGTCCTTGAAGAAGCAGCTACCTTTGAGACAGCAGGTAGGTTTCATGGCTTAGTGGATATTTTAGTCAAAGTTTGGTCTGTATTTTAGCCCCATTTCCACTGTTAAAAAGTGTATATTTTCCTCAAATGACTGCCTAAAATTCATAATTGAAGGTTTTCGAAAAATAAAAATATAAAGAAATGAAATAAATAAAAATAAATTTAGTTTATTTCCCTATCCAGCTCCATTTTGACTAAAATTGGGAAATTGAGAGCTGTGTTTTTTGCTGGCAAATAATATAAAACTGGGAATAAAAGTGTTTTTAAAATTGTATTTGCAATGGTTTAATGAAAAAAAGCTTGATATGGAAATAAATGTAATTTTGCTGTTTATTAAAAAAAAAAATCAATACTTTTTTTTGTTTATTAGAATCCTTAAATTGGCATTGTGGGCAGTCATTTTGGAAATTTGTACTTTTTGAGATTAGGAATGGGACACTTTCCTTCCCAAATTTTACCAGAAAGAATACTGGTTTCATAGCAGAAAGTATTCTGTAATTGTCTATGTCTTTTGCAGGTAGGTTTGGAACTAGAAATATCATTCTGTTTTGCTTGCTTTTCTCCAATTTTACCACGGTAAGTTTTTTAGTTACATTGAAAAAGCAAATACATGTATTGCTGGAAACAGCTGGAAAGTAGACTGGATAGCTCAGTTGTTAGAGCACACAGCAGGGTTCACTGGTTCTATTCCCGGCCTAGCCATATAACTTTTGTGGTGATTGGTCATACAATTTAGGGACTTGATTTGGAAAAAACAGACTGACTTTTTAGCTCACCTGATTGCTCAGGTGAGCTTTTGTGATCGGTCTTTGTCTGTCGTCTGTCCGTCGTCCACATTTGGTTTGTAAACACTCTAGGGGCCACATTTCTTGTCTGATCTTCATGATATTGGTCAGGAGATTTGTCCCAATGATACCTCGATCGATTTCGAAACTGGGTCATGCTGGGTCAAAAACTAGGTCACTAGGTAAAAAAAAAACACCTTGTAAACACTGTGGAAGTCACATTTCATGCCCAATCTTCATGTTACTTTGTCAAAATGTTCGTCTTACTGATATGTTGGTCGAGTTCAAAAATGGTTCCGGTCCGTTGAAAAACATGGCCGCCAGTGGGCGGGGCAGTTTTCCTTATTTGGCTATAGAGAAACCTTGTAAACACTCTAGAGGCCAAATTTCTTGTCCGATCTTCATGAAACTTGGATAGAAGATTTGTCCCAATGATACCTCGATCAAGTTCGAAACTGGGTCATGCTGGGTCAAAAACTAGGTCACTAGGTCAAAAAAAAAGAAAAACCTTGTAAACTCTGTAGAGGTCAAATTCCATGCCCAATCTTCATGTAACTTTGTCAAAATGTTTGTCTTAATGATATGTTGGTTGAGTTCAAAAGTGGTTCCTGTCCGTTGAAAAACATGGCCGCCAGTGATCGGGGCAGTTTTCCTTATTTGGCTATAGAGAAACCTCGTAAACACTTTAGAGGCCACATTTCTTGTCCGATCTTCATGAAACTTGGTCAGAAGATTTGTCCCAATGATACCTCGATCAAGTTTGAAACTGAAAAAAACATGGCAGCCAGTGGTCGGGGCAGTATTCATTATTTGGCTATAGAGAAACCTTGGCCACATTTCTAGGTCCAAATCTTACAAAAACCTTGTAAACACATGTAGAATTAGCATTACTTGCAAATGTTTGCATTGCAAAAAAACCATGCAAATGGACAGTACTCAATCAGAATTAATCATATGCTCACACTGCAAAAGTAAACAGAAGAGAACCAATCTAATATGCTCTAGAGTACTGAATTTTCAACTAATGGTAAGCAATGAACAAGGCCCTGTAAAAAAGGTGAGCGAACTGGGGCCATCTTGGCCCTCTTGTTGACATTTTGACTATGACCAAACAGCGGCTATAAAATCATAAAAAAGCCCTGATTTCAAACTAACAATAGTACCTTTTGGTATAAGGTGAGCCTTTCAGGACCATCATGGCCCTCTTGTTTTATTATAAGTGCCATTCAAAATGGGTTTGGCAGTTTTTGAATAATAAGAAACAGGTTGTTTTTTTACCTTACTGAATATCGGCGTCTTTCCCCAGCAATCTAGGCTGGTTTTTTCCCCTTTCCGGACCGAAAAATTCCCCCAGCGGAAGCTTTTTCCCCTCCATAAAACAGTTCAAAACAATTGAATTTTACAACAAATTCGCTCGAAATCATAGAAAACAACGTTTTGTACCCCTCCAATTATGGTTCCCATCCCGTACACGCCATACAGTACCGTATACATTTAACGACAATTATTACCTCCCTTGGCCGATTTACGATAACTTTCAACTAGCTTTACGTTAATTGTCACCATAATGTCGCACAACTGGAAAAGCTACCGAAACCCCTCCCCCCCCCCAAAAAAGTGCGAATAACTCTGTTATTAAATCTTTCTTCACAAAACCAAAGTGTAGTGACCAGGTAGTAAGTCCACTCAGTCTGCAGCAGTCTGTTCCTGTTGTACAGTCTGAAACTGTCACAGCCAGTCCCTGTCAAGGTGATCTCAGTCTGGCACATCTGGCCACAGTCAGTCCCTTTCAAGAAGAGATCACTCTGACAAAGTCAGCCACAGTCAGTCCCATCCAAGATTGTCATGATGCTACAGAACCGTTTGAGTTTAGTGAAATCCTAATTGCATCACCAGTGCATTCTAATTCTGAAAATTATGGCAATTCCGCAGTCAGTTATTGCCAAGTAGTTATCCCCACGCTTTTTGAAAAGCGTGGGGATATTGTGGTTATCTCCGCCGTCTGTCCGTCTGTCCTGGCCACTATCTCCTACACTATAAGCACAAGAACCTTGAAACTTACACACATGGTAGCTATGAGCATATGTGCGACCCTGCACTATTTGGAATTTTTATCAGATCCTTGGGTCAAAAGTTATGGGGGTTGGGGTGGGGCCGAGTCAGAGATTTTCACTCTTTTTTAGCGAGGCTGTTTTCGGAGAAAACCCGAGCTATTGTCATAGCCAGCTCGCATTCGCCGTTCGACGTCTGCCCTCCGCCGTAGGCGTCGTGCTTAAACCTTAACATTGGCCATAACTTTTTAAATATTGAAGATAGCACCTTGATATTTGGCATGCATGTGTATCTCATGGATCTGCACATTTTGAGTGGTAAAATTTCAAGTTGAACATCATCCTTCAAGGTCTAGGATCGAAAAAACAAAGTCAAGGGAACTAATAAGCTTTAAATGGACATGGTTATCTGACCTGCCCACATATATATTTTTAACCAGGTTTTACGAAGGAAAAAAACTGGTTATTAGATTGGCGAATGCGGGCGGGCTGGCTGGCTGGCTGGCTGGCGGGCTGGCGGGCGGGCGGAACAAGCTTGTCCGGGCCATAACTATGTCGTTCATTGTCAGATTTTAAAATCATTTGGCATATTTGTTCACCATCATTGGACGGTGTGTCGCGCGAAATAATTACGTCGATATCTCCAAGGTCAAGGTCACACTTTGAGTTCAAAGGTCAAAAATGGCCATAAATATGCTTGTCCTGGCCATAACTATGTCATTCATTGTGAGATTTTAAAATCATTTGGCACATTTGTTCACCATCATGGGACGGTGTGTCGCACGAAAGAATCACGTCAATATCTCCAATGTCAAGGTCGCAACGACTAAAAATAGATTTTTTTTAAAAACAAACTTACAAAGGGGGTTAATTTTGTTTGTTCATTTCAAAAGTTCAGTTTGAGTTTTCTCTCTTTATCAGATTTTTTTTTCACAATGAAAACCTGGTTTTGTGACACTTTTGTCCCTTGTTGTTAAATAAATCAAAGCGGCGCAGTAGGCGGCATTGTGTTTCTGACAAACACATTGTGGTAAAAGGTCAAGGTCATCCTTTACGGTCTGCGGTAAAAAATACAAATTTAAGGGAAGTAATAAGCTTTAAAAAGGGAGATAATTATTCAATATTGAACATAGCCACTTTATATATTTGGCATGCATGTGTATCTCATGGAGCTGCACATTTCGAGTGGTCAATCACAGTCACGGTAGTGGCTTTTAATTATTTGCTACTAAAAATAGAGATTTGTTAGAGACAATTATTTTCAAGGAAAGTAATTTATATAATTATAAATCTCATATTTTATATTTCCTTACCAAGAATTGAAGTTCTTTTCACAGTTACTGTACAGATTTATCATTTTGATTATTTATAACTCAAATGATTGATTTGTCAAAGTTTTTCTTTAAATTATATAATTATAATTTCTTTGATGTTCATTACATACCTGTGGACTTATGTCCATAGTTACATGATGAACTCTGGCTCTTTTAAACCACAGGCCTTGGTTGTCAGTGATGTCTGACATGGTCATAATTGTGTTTCTGACAAACACATCTCTTGTTGGGTCACTAGGTCAAAGGTCAAGGTCACTGTGACCTCTAAAAAAAATAAATTCTGACAAGCTTTTGCAGCCGAGCGTGGCACCCGTTATGCGGTGCTCTTGTTATGCCCCCGGTATGGTGTATTGGTCATAACTTTTGCAATATTGAAGATAGCAACTTGATATTTGGCATGCATGTGTATCTCATAGAGCTGCACATTTTGAGTGGTGAAAGGTCTAGGTCATCCTTCAAGGTCAAAGGTCAAAAAAACAAATCCAAGGGACGTAATAAGCTTTAAAGGGAGGTAAGTAATGAACCTGCCAAATGATAATTTAAAAAAAAATAAATCAAAGCAGCGCAGGAGGGGGCATTGTGTTTCTGACAAACACATCTCTTGTTTTATGTAATTTTACATGAACTTCTTCATTTCTACACCGATTCACTTCCAATTGATACTGAACATCTCTTATGACAATGCAGTCAATCTCAACTATGCATGGCCCCATTACCAACCCTGGGGTTCCCCCTGGGTCAAACATGCGGCATGGGGATATGCGTCGGCCTCTGCAGCGCCATTTCTAGTTATGAAATGTAAATTAACCAGAAACATTAATCTATGAAGAAAATAAGTCTTTTTTTTAAAAACCATTAAACAGTAAAAGTAAGACTCTTAACATATTTCCCCATTAAGGAAAAAACACGCACAATTTTTTCCCTTAAGTGGAAAATCGCATGTTAAATTTCCCCCACGTAAGGGCTAAAGGCCCCATCCCCCACAACCCCAAAAACCACTGATAAAGCACGCACTGCAAATGCATACAGTGATCTTTTTTGTCCCAAATTACAGCCTCTTTCAGGCTGTTTCAGAATGGCAAAAGAAAAAAATCCAAAAATTCTTATCAAAATTTCCCCTAAAAGATGCCAAACTTTTCCGTTAGACTCCCTAGTTGGCTTATTGAGTTTATTATAAAGCAATAATATTCTTTGGCACTTAATAATAACAAGTTTAAAATGCAGTTAAACATGCGCGTATAAAGAATTGGAAAACTGTTATTTATAATCATAGTAATAATGTTTATTTTTTCCTGATTTCATGGATTATCACACTATTTTTACATATTGATAGCACAGGCTGTAAAATAAACTTTAAAAAATTACTGGCATATATGAGTCATACAACGTGTTTGGAAATGTAACTTTAATACACAAAATAGTGTCTATTCATGTAGTTAACAAAGATAATGCAAATATTTGTATATTTGATTGGAAGAAAATGCGAAGGACTAAGGGGCATGTGAACATAATTAAAAGTTAATTTATTCAGCAAAACATAGTAAACAGTAAAGGCAGATAGCATGAATGACACTAGTAAATACATATATAACTGTAATCAACAAAAGTAAAATCTAAAAACAACAATTAAAGAAGTCTGTACAATACATAATTGTCAATATAAATAACTTTATATTTTTAAGGACAGAACACATGGTGACTGTTCAATAATACAATGAAAATGTAAAACCTTCCCTCCTTAATTGCACTCTGCCGTTCTTTTTACTGTGCATAACAATTACACAAAAATATTATAGAACATAACCACAAAAAAAATCATGTATGTACATGTTATTCATTTTTAAGATATATATCAAGAAAACAACAATACACTGATTATATGCGATTGAAAAGGAAAAATAATTATCAGCAATAGATGGTGGCACATATTAAATTGTATTGCAACACAATATATAATCCCGCAAGAATTATGCATTGAAACAAAACACTAAATAATAGATCCATGCTCTCAAAGTTAATTATAAATGTACCTTTTCATACATATTCATGATTTGACATTAGTAGGCACGACAATATTAAATCATTCATGTGGTTTATGTGATGAAACGTAATACTGAATACAAGAATCATGTATGTACATGCTATTCATTTTTAAGATATATATCAAGAAAACAACAATACACTGATTATATGCGATTGAAAAGGAAAAATAATTATCAGCAATAGATGGTAGCACATATTAAATTGTATTGAAACACAATATATAATCTCGCAAGAATTATGCATTGAAACAAAACACTAAATAATAGATCCATGCTCTCAAAGTTAATTATAAATGTACCTTTTCAAACATATTCATGATTTGACATTAGTAGGCACGACAATATTAAATCATTCATGTGATTTATGTGATGAAACGTAATACTGAATACAAGTTTGGTGTGGCCAAGAATTCATGTAAAGTACATGTTCCAAAATGTTTGTACTGAAACTTGTGACAAAACACCTATTTTACTCTTAACACAAGGATGTTATTGCTAGACCATTGTCCCACAATGATGGATGCTGTGCTCCTATTGTAGAAGACTGAGCGTGGGTATTTAAGTCCATCCTTCCTGGTAGCAAGAGTTGCCAGCTTCTTCTTGCCTTCCCCATCCTGCTGAATGATAGTGCTGGATGATTCTCCACACACCAGAACCTGTCCCAGAGCAGTAACATGGATACCACGTGGGTGTTGTAGGTCTGGGTCTGTGAAGGTTTGGAGAACTGTGCCATCTCTGGCAAGGGTGAGGACCTTGTGATGGGAATAGTTGATGATAAATATCTTGTCACCTGAAGGTCCCACTGCACACTTATATACTGTAAAGAGAGAGTGGGATCATTGTAGTTAGTTAGTGACAGAATCATTATGTTAATAAAGACACTCTTACACTTATTCACCCCAGCTATTTGTGTTCATTAATAAAGGATGATTTTCTTAAAATGAATCATGTATTCAAGGATGATTATATTATGCTGAAACCCTATGGAATGAATAGCACTTACATACACTAAATAAGTACATTTACTCACTTACTGTAAAACCATTAAATTTCGTGTGGTACGAATTTTCGTGGATTTCGTTGGTCCGCTGAACCAGGAATTCAAGTACCAATGATTATTTATACATTTTTAGCTCGACTATTATATATGAAATATATATAGTGGAGCTATCCTACTCACCCCGGCGTTAGCGTTAGCGTGAGCGTTCAAATGTTAAAGTTTGCATACCACCCCAAATATTTCTTATATCCCTTGACATATTGCTTTCATATTTTTCATACTTCTTTACCAACATGACCCCAACCTATAAACAAGAGCAGACAACTGTATCAAGCATTTTGTAAGAATTATGGCCCTTTTTCCACTTAGAATATGCATATTATTGATAACTCTATGTTAAAGTTTGCGTACCACCTCAAACATTTTCAATGTCCCTTGACATATTGCTTTCATATCTTGCAAACTTCTTTACCAACATAACCCCAATCTTTAAACAAGAGCAGACAACTGTATCATGCATTTTGTAAGAATTATGGCCCTTTTTCCATTTAGAATATGCATATTATTGATAAATCTATGTAAAAGTTTGCTTTCATATTTTGCAAACTTTGCAAACTTCTTTATCAGCATGACCCCAACCTATAAACAAGAGCAGACAACTGTATCAAGCATTTTTTAAAGAATTATGGCCCTTTTTTGTCTTAGTAACTGAATATTTTGTTAAATTTTGTGTTTAGATCCACTTGACTTCTTAAGTATCAAAGCTATTGCTTTCAAACTTCAAATATTTTCTTCCTATCATGAGGGTACTGTACCTGGCAAGTTCAATTTGACCTTTACCTTTGAATGACCTTGACTCTCAAGGTCAAATTAATAAATTTTGCTTAAATTGTTATAACTTCTTTATTTATGATCAGATTTGATTCATACTTTGACAAAACAACACTTACCTGACATACCATAATGGACTCCACCCAAACCATCCCCCACGCTCCACCCCAGAATCCCCCCCCCCAAAAAAAATATATTATTTTTTATATTTTTTTTCTTATTTTTGAAAGATCATCTATTAAATGACCACACACCCACATTATACCCCCCTCTCCATGATGGCTTACGTTATACTGTCAAGCACTCTAATGGTCGAGAGCGCTGTCCTAGTGACAGCTCTTGTTTATACGCTTCCATTTACGGCCATTAACCATTTCTTCCACTGAATCGTTAGCGGCTTGTGTCAATAATGCTAATTAGGTCGTAGACTGAGCCTTTGCAGGGTCGGGCAATCCTGCTATAGTAGAAGAACGTGTCTGAACTGTACCCGTTTTCAACCATTTTGAAAGAGACATTGTTAGATTGAGATATGTTAGTTAATACAATATGTTGTTTTCTTGATAAGTGTTTGGGTAATAATACATTTTAAATCAAGCATGGAATTTAAACTGTACATCAACGATTGTTCTCTTTTACGTGACATCGTCAAATTAACAGTTTGCAGATTTATCATATATGTCAATTAGTGCCAATTAAAGTTAAAAGAGACATAACTGTTTTCACACGTGTATTCTGGGGACCTTATTACTCAATTGTTACTACTAGGGGACCGATTGCGCTGAGAATTACTAATATTGTCAAAACAACATAGATGGCAATTAGCGAGCGGGGACCCACAAGTGCGCCGCTGTATCCCTCTTATTGACAATTATCGGCAACACTTTCAGGCTTCAGTGCACATTAACTTAAAGTCTTGCTGTCAATACAGATTAGCAGATTATGCTTCGTTATTACTCTGGTTGTTTTAATAAAAGTTTCATTATTATGACGGCCAGTCTTCCCAAAAAATTTGAAATCCTCAAAATTACGTGTCAACGAAATAGTTGTTTTTTATTAAACCACGAAATTTCATACCGACCAATTTCTATACGTTTACAGTACATAGTCTGATCTTTCTGACATGATTATTATAGAGGAATTATTTAAAATATTTTTCTTTACCAATGAAAAAGTCATATACAGTAATGAAAAAGGCAAGAAAATACTTGAGCAAAGGAAGGACTTTAATATTAAGGAGTTTTCATTTACTTATAGTGAAATTAATATGTCAGTTATTTGCAAACATAATTGCCTGAAACTGGCAAAGGTAAAATACAAATGACTTTTGTGTTAATATGTATATATAAAGCTTAATGCTATTGTATTATTTCATATGATATTTTCAAATGTTACCTGAATATATCCATCAAATGTTACCTGTTAACTTGTCTGATGTATCTTCATACAACTTAGTCAAAAGGGCTCCTTTCATTGAATACTTGTAAAGTGCAGGGCCAGAAGTGAGATACAGGTCTTGCATAATATGAGCAATACCAAAACATCTATGTTGAAACTGTAACATCCTGCCCTTAACCAGCTGCCCACCATTCACAGAGACAAACTGGACCTCATGTTGCCTAGTGTTATCCACAGTAACAGCTACTTCACTTGGTGTGATTTTACACATGTCCCATGGAAAACCATTGAAATCATAATAACCCACCACCTGGTATTGATGATTGAGTAGCTTAACTCTTTCATTACGACTATCTGTAACAAGGATCTGATCCTCAGAGAGAACACAAATGGTCTCGATAGTGCAGTTCTTATATGAATCAATCTGTAGGCGCACATTATACTCTGACTTCCCTTGTACAGTGAGTGCCTGGTCTGGATCAACTAACACTAATGTTCCCTTGGTACTGAGTACAATCTTCCCCAGACCTGACAATTTAGACAAGTACTGTTGAAAATCCCTGTCTGCCTGGAATGTCAGTGAGCTTTCAACCTGAAACGAGTTCTGCTTCAGATATGTTTCAGACTGCTTAATCTTTTCCATACATTTCTTACTTGCAATAAATGTGAGTTCTGCTTTGCCCTTATCAACAATGTCCTGTATTGCGTCATTGAGTTGCTTGAGTTCATTTTTGAGTTTGCTGCAATTGTCTGCATCAGTCTTGACAGATTCTTTCAGACTGGCCAACTTATCATCTAGCTCTTTCATGGTGTTTTTTTCAATGTTGTCTAGAATACTATTTATTTTTTTGCGTGTGTCATGTATTACATATAATTGTTTGTCGTATGAAGCCTGCAAAGACTGCATGTTGGTATCCCAATAATTCTGAAGTTTCTTGATTTCTTCAAGAATGCTTTGGATTTTTCTTGATAGTTGCTGCAAGTTTGGTGGAGATCCTTTTACTGACTTGGATATCAGTGTTACTTTAGCACATTGTCTAAATGGAAATCAATATTTAAATATTTGTATGTGGTTTACATTGCCATTATGCAATAATATGTATGAACTTTCGTTAATCGTGTTTTTGTTGTAGTTTTTTAATGCTATTTTCAAGTAATAAGATATGGAATGTCTTCATTTTAATACTGATTTCTATTTTTAACAGACACATTATTAATACTAGTCATCATATAAAATTTCATTTCACAAAAAAGAACTTGAAATAAATAACAGACACATTATTAATACATAATGTCATCATATAAAATTTCATTTCACAAAAAAGAACTTGAATTTTTTTTATCTGAATAAGGCTGTATTGAATAGTCTCTTACGACAAAAAAATCTTTAAAAGCAAATATGTGTCTGACTAACCTGTGATTGAGGAAAGCACAATTAGTGCAGCACAGCTGACTGTGGTCCTCACAAAACATTTCTAGATGTTTGTCGTCATGAAGGTCACACTTCTGAAGGAAATCCTCCACTTCCTTGCACACTGGCCACTTACTCGTGTCTCCCCTTCCGTATGTCACATGTGTCCCAAACAACTGACTATGCAGATTAATACATTTTGCACAATAACATTTCTGACAGTTTTCGCAGTAAAAGTCAGCCCACTGGTCAATTTTGTGCTCTAAACAGGGGAAACAACAAAAGTCAATAAATGAATCAGAGCCACTAGCCACAGTTGACTTAGAATACGTAGCCATCTTGATAACCTTAGTATAAATATTCAATAGAAATATTTATGCCTTAAATTACACATCTTCAACTGGTGTCGTCAATCAACTAATATTTTACTTTGTACCTTTGTACAATTTACAGATAAAGATTTGAGCTATCAGTACTTGACTTCATGTGACTGTATGCATTATCAAATCATATGAGGTGTACATGTATGTTATCATATACTGTAAAACCATTAAATTTCGTGTGGTACGAATTTTCGTGGATTTCGTTGGTCAGCTTAACCACGAATTCAAGTACCAACGATTATTTATACATTTTTAATCCGTAATCGGTCATTTCGGAATGTCAATTCCGATACTTTCTTTTGTTGTCGGTTATCTGA